>NC_061113.1:164740573-164795322 GCF_002878395.1 Capsicum annuum
ACTCCGCATGAGAAACATGTTCGCCCAAAGGATCTTCAGGCTGAGGGGCTGGCTAATTTCTTCTTTTGGGAGGCATGTTCTAAAATCAAGAGGAGAAATGAATTTGATAAAGGATGGTGGCTTACTTGCCAGTAGAGGGTTTGACCCTTAGAAGCAATCCTGGCATTCCAGAACTATGTAGCCAGTAAGGTTGAGAAATCAACTCCAAGTTGAGAGTTGATGAGGTGTTTTAACCTGCCAGATGAGGGTTTCACCATTCTCGTTAGTGTACCTGCCAGATGAAGGCAACTCTCAGCTTGTCTTTACCCATGGCACGGTACTGACACCCTTCCAATTGGGGTTAAAGATTGGACCCCAACTCAGTTATCTTATTTTATTTGGGGTATGTCAGTTAAATGATTACCTCCCATAATTTCAGTTTTAATCTTCAAAATAGAACTCAGTTCAATTCTACAGAATTAGGACTGTCAGATACAGTCAATTAGTATCAGTAACTCTATTATCAAAAATCTCAGATTATCAGTTACTCTGTATCAGAACTCAGTACTTAGCTTCAAGAAACTCAGTTACAGTATATATATGCACAGTATTGTATGCTTAGTATTTACAGTAGCTCAGATTATCCACATACTCTCATGTTTAGTTTCTCTATATCATTCAGTTAGTTATTGTTCATGCATATGAACCCTTTCATTCAGTCTTACATTATCTAGCATACCAGTACATTCCATGTACTGACGTATACTCTTTATTTGCGCTATGATGTCTCATACCATAGGTTCGGATGCTCAGGTTCTCGACAGCACATAGACAGATTTAGATTTAGCCAGCATATCAGATTTAGCAGTAATTCCTCACCATTCAATGATATTTTCTTATTTTTTTATTTTAGTAGAATCAATGTTTCAGTAGATGGAGTTAGTTGGGGGATTGTCCCATCAACTTCACTTTCAGGCATTTTTATATTAAAGGCTTTTCAGACTAGAGTTTAGACATTATTCAGTTTACAGATTATTATTTCAGTTGATACACTTTATCAGTATTTATAGATTTTGAACTTTATGGCATTTCAGCCTATTATTCTACATTTATTACAGTATCTTATTTTAGTGCTCATAGCACATATCAGTTATGGGTTAGCTTCTGGTCTTTCAGGGTCGTAAGTACGGTGTAGCATTTGGGGTACAGACTTAGGGCATTACAAACTTGGTATCAAAGCCTACGGTTCAATAGTGTCCTAGGAAGTCTGAAAACCACATCTAGTAGAGTTTTGTGCATGGGTGTATAGAGCGCCATACTTATGGACAGAAGGCTATGAGATATTTTAGGAAAAGTTTCCTTTCTTTCAGTATTAATGTCATGCGAGTTAGCATGAGTTCTAGTTAAACTCTCAGTCTAATCTATTTCTTTCCTTTATTTACAAAACATGCCTTCCAAAAAGACTAACGAAAGAAGAACCGAGAATCAGTCAGAACCTCAGCTCATTCAGGCAGATCCCCTAGACAAGCATGCCTCTCATGCAGAATTCAGAGTTATATTCATGACTCTAGCTAATTTAGTAACAGCACAGAATAAATAAATAGCTGTTTTTTCGGCCAACCCAGTGGTCAATACTACTATATCCAGGATTTAGGAATTCACCCGAACGAATCCTCCCCTATTCTAAAGATCTAAGTCAGAAGAGAATCCATGGAAGTTTCTCAATTAGGTTCAAAAAGTCACAGATATCATGGGAGTGACTTCCAGTGAGAGTATTGAGTTAGCTGCCTATCAACTACAAGATGTGGCTCATATATGGTTTAAGCAGTGGAAGGTAGACAGGGGCGCAAATATAGAGCCTTTAGAGTGGGAAGAGTTTGCTACTGCGTTCCTAGATAGATTCTTTCCCTTAAAGCTAAGAGAATCCAAGGTGTTAGAGTTCATCAACCTCAGGCAAGGAAGTATGAGAGTGAAAGAGTATTCCCTCAAGTTTACTCAGTTAGCCAGGTATGATCCATATGTAGTGGCAAACAGTAGGTCCAAAATGAGCAAGTTCGTATTTAGGGTGTCAGATAATGTGGTTAAAGAGTGAAGAACAACAATGTTTATTAAAAATATGGACATATCCAGGCTCATGGTCCATGATCTGTAGATAGAAGAGGCTAAGATCAAAGATAAAAAGGCAGAACAAGAGAGCTAGAATAGGTAGCTTCAATTTTAATCAGCCTAAGTGAGAGGGCAATAACTGTTCCTAATTTTGACCAAAGTCTTTAGTTCTAGCTCTGTTCTCAGCCAGTTCTCCAGTACCTAAGTTTAGAAATAGTAACATAACTAGGGCATCAGGCTCTAAATCTCATGGTTGTGTCAATAGTGGTCGAAAAAATCCTCTGTGTCAGAAACCACCAGTGTGTCTGTAGAGCTAGCAGTGATGTTTTGTTTTGGGTGTGGCAAGCTAGGCCACAGACATAGGGATTGTCCTCAGTCAGATTCTCAGGGTTAGTATAATCGTCCTTCAACTCAGTTCGATCGCCAGAATTAGCAGGGTGCCATTTCCAGTGCCACCAGTGGGCAACGCCAAAATAGACTTTATGCACTTCAGTGTAGACAAGATAAGGAAATTTCTCCTGATGTGGTCACTGGTACGTTGAAGATCTTCTATTTATATGTTATGCCTTATTAGATCTAGGAGCTTCTCTATTTTTTGTAACTCCTTACATAGCAGTCGACTTTAAATCCAAACCAAAAGTCTTAGTAGAACCATTCTCAGTCTCTACGCTAGTGGGTCAGTCTATCATAGCCCGGCGGGTATACAGGAACTATCAGATTATGATATCTTAGAAAGTCACTTCATCAGACTTAGTAGAATTAGAGATGATAGTTCGACGTCATTCTCGGCATGGATTATCTCCATTCATGCTATGCCTCAGTTGATTATTGAAGTAGAATTATTTATTTTCAATTTCCAAGTAAACCAATCCTTGAATGGAGGGGTAGTACTACAGTGCTTAAGGTTCAGTAGATTTCATACCTTAGAGTTAGAAAAATGATATCCAAGGGGTGTGTATATCATCTTATGCGAGTCAAAGACTCTAGTTCAGAGACTCTCAGTCTTGAGTCAGTTCCAGTAGTAAATGAATTATCAGATGTATTTCCTGAAGATCTTCCTGGAGTTCCTCTCGTTAGGGAAATAGACCTTCTTCCATATACTCGACCCATATCTATTCTTCCATATAGAATAGCTCCAGCAGAACTCAGAGAGTTAAAGGAACAGTTAAAGGGTCTCCTCAATAAGGGACTCATTAGGCCCAGTGTTTCCCCATGGAGCGCACTAGTTCTATTCGTGCACAAAAAATATGGTTCTCTCAGAATGTGTATAGACTAGCATCAGTTGAAAAAAGTCACTGTCAAGAACAAATACCCACTTCCTAGAATTAATGACTTACTTGACCAACTTCAAGGTGCTAGTTACTTTTCTAAGACAGACCTCAGATCAGCTATCATAAGCTCAGGGTCAGACAATGTGACATTCCAAAAATAGTTTTTTGGACCTGGTATGGTCACTTCGAGTTTCTAGTCAGGTCCTTTGGTCTTACTAATACCCCAGCAACTTTCATGGATTTAATGAACTGCGTGTTCAAGCAGTACCTGAATATGTTTGTTATAATCTTCATGATGACATTCTTGTCTATTCCCATAGCAAGAATAACAACACAGACCACCTTAGAATCATACTTCAAACCCTCAGAACTCATTAGTTGTTCGCTAAATTCAGTAAGTGCAAATTTTTCTAAGGTCAGTAGCATTCTTTGGTCATATTATTTTCATTGATGGCATTAGATTTGATTCTCAAAATACCGAGGTGGTGAGAAACTGGCCTAGACCCATCACTCCATCAAATATTAAGAGTTTCTTGGGTTTAACTAGTTATTACCATTGATTTATTAAAGGATTTTCGTCTATTGCATCCTCCATGTCCATATTGACTCAGAAAAAAGTCCAATTTCTGTGGTCAGATTCCTGCGAGAAGAGTTTTCAAGAGTTGAAGACTCTACTCACCTCAGCCCCAGTTTTGACTCTACTAGATTTCAGATGGGTTTGTTATGTACTGTTATACATCCAGAGTAGGTTTGGGTTATGTCCTCAGACAGAGAATAAGGTCATAGCCTATGCCTTCAGACAGCTTAAGCCCTATAAAAAGAATTACCCAACTTATGATCTCGAATTAGCAGTTGTAATGTTTTCCTTAAAGATTTGGAGGCATTACTTGTATGAGGTGCATGTTGATGTGTTCTCTCAAAAAGATTTAAATTTGCATCAAAGAAGGTGGTTAGAGTTGTTAAAAGGTTATGATATAAGTGATCTGTATTATCTGGGCAAGGCTAATGTAGTGTTGCTCATATTATGAATGATAAGAAGAAGTTAGTTTTGGAAGTTCATCAGCTTGCCCGACTAGGTGTTCGCTTAGTCGATTCAATAGAGGATAGTGTTTGGGTGCAGAATAGTTTAGAATCATCTTTATTTTCTAAAGTGAAGGAAAAGTAGGATAGAGATCCCAGTCTTATTAAGTTGAAAGAGTCAGTCAGAGATTAGAAAAGAGAGGTTTTCTCCTAAGAAGGAGATGGTGTGTTGTGTTTCCAGGGTCGTTTATGTTTGCCAAGTGTAGATGACTTGAGGCAATGAATTATTGTTGTAGTGCATGGTGTGCGATACTCTATTCATCTAGGGGCCACTAAGATATACCGCAATTTGTGGGAGATTTATTGATGGAGTGGGATGAAGAGGGATACTAAAAAGTTTGTAGCTAAGTGCTTTACATGTCAGCAGGTTAAGATTGAGCACCAGAAACCTAGTGGGTCTATGAAGGAGTTCAGTATTCCCACATGGAAATGGAAAAAAGTGAACTTGGACTTTGTAACGGGTTTGCCTTATACTCGTCATTAACATGATTCTATTTGGGTTATCATAGACAGGATGACAAAATCAGCTCATTTCTTGCCAGTTCATACTTCTTATTCAGCTGAGGACTATACCAAACTCTATATCAGAGAGTTGGTCAGGTTATATGGAGTCCCAATATCTATTATCTCAGATAGAGGTACACAATTTACCTCTCATTTCTGGAAAGCATTCCAAAAGGGTGTTGGTACCCAAGTTCATCTCAGTACAACCTTCGACCCTTTGACAGATGGTCAAGCAAAAAGGACCATTCAGACTTTAGAAGATATGCTAAGATCATGCGTTGTTGATTTTAAGGATAGTTGGGCCGACCACTTGCCTTTGATCGAGTTCGCATATAATAGCAGTTATCATTCTAGTATTCAGATGGCTCCGTTTGATGCTCTCTATGGTAGGAGATATAGATCTCTAATTGGGTGGTTTGAGGTAGGTGAGGCCGTAGTAGTAGGGCCTGACCTAGTGTTTGATGCCTTAGAGAAGGTTCAGTTGATCAAAGAAAGACTTAGGTCTGCCCAAAGCCGACAAAAATCGTATACAGATGTGAGGAAAAAGGATCTTGAGGTTAAGATCGGTGATTTTATGTACTTGAAAATCTCTCCCATGAAAGGAGTAAAGAGGTTCGGCAAGAAGGGAAAGCTCAGTCCCTGATTTGTCGGTCCTTACACGATTCTCAGTTGTTTAAGAAAGGTAGCTTATGAGCTTAAGTGGCCTTTGGATCTAGCTTCATTACATCCAGCATTCGATGTCTCTTTGCTAAAGATATGCACTATTGACCCAGCAGTCACAGTCCCCTTAGAGGATGTAAATGTTCAAAATGATCTCTCTATCGATGAGGTTCTAGTCGAGATCCTCGATCATCAGATTCGGATACTGAGGAACAAAAAAGTTTTCTTAGTCAAAGTTCTTTGGCAGAATCAGGTCGTAGAGGGAGCTACTTGGGAAGTCGAAGCAGATATGCCGACCAAGTATCCTCACCTCTTCTCCGCAACCTTAGATCCAGCTTAAGGTAACAGTCTTTCTTAGCTTTACTTAGTTCCATGCTCAGCTATAATTATAACTTGGTATCCATTACCATTGCATATTCAGTCATGCATCCATGAATCAGTTCAGTAATGTACTCATGCATCATATATGCATGTTCAGTATGAAAACCCAGCTTATTAGTAGCTTCAGTCATGTATTCCATGCATCAAATATGCATATTTAGTGTAAGAGCTCAGTTTGTCAGTAGTTCAGTCACGTAGTCATACATCAGATATGCATGTTTAGTGTGTTAGCTCAGTCTATCAGTGTTTCTCAGCTTAATCAGTTTCATTCAAGGCGAATGTTCCCAAGGGGGAGATATTGTAATACCTCATATTTCTCTAGCCTAAATTAACTCTCAATCCATGAGTTATCTAATTTTTTTTTTTGAAATACCCAGTATTTTTCAGTTTAGAGTCTGCCATTATGTAGGAAATTCAATTAGCTTTCCAATGATATAAAATTTTCCTAAATCCAATAACTGGAGAAGAAGTTATGGCTATTTTAAGTTTTAGTCATTAAACACTGTCATTCAGGCCAATAGACTGTCGCGGAGTATGTCAAAATGGCATTTATCAGTTTCCAGTGAGGTACCGCAATACCGACACATCGTACCAAAGCTTATTTTTACATTTGTCAATTTCTAGTATACCAATGTGATACACCGCATCACAATGAATCCAGATTTTAGAATTAATGGGGCACCGTGATTCCACTGTATTGCCCCAAGCCCTCAGTTCCCAATTGTCTATTTCCAGTGGTCCGACGCGATCATGGCACGTCGCGCCAGGGCCTAGTTTAGAAAAAATTGACAAAAACTAAATGTTTCATCCAGGGTTAAAATAGTCTCTTCCCATGATGTTATTCCACCCAGGTGTGAGATTAAATCCCTAAAAATGTTTTAACCCATTTGTTTATTAACTTTTCCCCAAAAATCAAAGCATTCTCTCTCAAGAAAACAAACCCTATCTTCAAGAATCAAGGTCAAAACTCAAGAATTTCTTCAAGCACCTTCAAGAATAACTTTCCAAGGAATGTTAGGTGTTCGTTCATGGGTTCCTTTCACCTTTGAAGTCCACAAACCCTTTTCAAACTTACCAGATCTTAGATTTATGATTTCTACCTATGAATTGGATTGAATTCATGTTCATGTCATTGTTGGGTCTTAGTCCATGATTAAATTACAAGCTCTCATGAAATTAAGCATTATATGTGCTGAATTACATGATCTACATGATAAACCCTTAAATTTACAAGTTGATTAATGTAGCCATGATAACTATGTGTGTTGATGGTTGTATAACCTAAGCATGCTCCCCATATGTTTGATAAAATGCTTATGTGGATGAATTAGTGCCATTATAAAATGATAGCACGTATTCCTCATTCATAAATAAGTAGATGCTTTACAAGTGTTTGATAAAATATCTCCATGGATGAATTATGCACAAGTGAAACATGTTATGTTATTTAAGATCATGCTATGCTTTACTTTTCATGCTATCGAGTCCTAGGGATATTTAATACTCGATAATTTAGCTGGTTCCCTAGAGCCAGCGTCAGTTATAGAATAGCATCAGTCATATCGCGATCAGTAGTACTCTCAATCAGTTACAACACTCAGTAGAACTCAGTAAGCTATAGAACTCAGAAAAACTTATTAAAATCAGTCTTGGTCCAGTCCAGTTCAGAATACTCAGTTTTGTATCTTTCAGTTGGGAGTAGGATTCAACACCGAGTAAACCCAAGGATGGGGGCTCACCTACTACTAGAGGGTGTGACTCTTTAGAAGCAATCCTGGAATTCCAGAACTACGTAGCCAGCGTAGGTTGAGACATCAACCTACCAGTTGAGGGTTGATGAGGTGTTTTAATCTGCCAGATGAGGGTTCCACCATTCTCATTAGAGTACCTTCCAGATGAGGGTAACTCTCAGCTTATATTTACCCATGGCATGGTGGTACTAACACCCTTCCTATTGGGGTTACTGATTGGACCCTAACTCAGTTATCTTTTCTTATTTGGGGCATATCGATTAGATGATTACCTCCCACAGTTTTAGTTTAAGTCTTCAGAATAGAACTCAGTTCAATTCTACAGAATTAGGACTGATAGATACAGACAATTAGTATTGATAACTCAGTTATCAAAAATCTTAGATTATCAGTTACTATGTATCAGAACTCAGTACTTAGCTTCAAAAAAGCTTAGTTATAGTATATACGTACGCACAGTATTGGATGCTCAGTATTTACAGTAGCTCAGATGATCCACATACTCTCATGTTTAGTTTCTCTAATCATTTAGTCTGTTTTTGTTCATGCATATAAACCCTTGCATTCAGCCTTACCTTATCTAGCATACCAGTACATTCCACATACTGACTTATACTCTTTCTTTGTGCTATGATGTCTCAAATTATAGGTTCAGATGCTCAGGGTCCCGACCATCCATAGACAGATTCAGATTCAGCCAGCATATTAGATTTAGTAGTGAGTCCTCATCATTCGAGGATATTCTTTTATTTCTTTATTTTTGTAGACTCAGTATTTCAATAGATAGAGTTAGTTGGGGGATTGTCCCACCCCCTCCACTTTAAGGCAATTTCATATTAGAGGCTTTTTAGACTAGAGTTCAGACAATATTCAGTTTTATAGATTGTTATTTCAGTTGATACACTTTATCAGTATTTTTAGATTTCAAACCTTATGGCATTTCAGACTATTATTCTGTATTTATTATAGTATCATATTTTAGTGCTCACAGCAGATATCAGTCATAGGTTATCTTGTGGTCTTTCGGGGTCGTAAGCACTGTGTAACGTCCGAGGTGCAGACTCGGGGCGTTACAACCATATGGAAACACTTTTGTTATAGTAAATAGGCCATACCATCTATACTTCAACTTAACTGGAAACAAGTGAAGTCTTGAGTTATAGAGCAATACATGGTCACCTTTCTCAAATATCTTTTTCTCAAGTTTTTTTATCATGATGCATCTTCATTTTTTCTTTATAAAGTGCAGAACTTTCATTATACTGGAGTTTGAATTCATCCAACTCATTAATCTTATTCATCCTTGACTTTGTTGCATCCTACCACTAAAAATCTAGCTTCTTCAAAGCTCATAGTGCTATGTGCTCAAATTCAACAGGTAGGTGACATGCTTTTCCATACACCAACTGATAAGGTGAAGCACCTATAGGAGTCTTGAAAGTTGTACGTAAGCTCATAATGCATCATCTAGCTTTCTTGACCAATCAGTCCTATTGGCATTAACTGTCTTCGCTAAAATGGACTTGATTTCTCTGTTGGACACCTCAACCTATCCACTAGTCTGTGGATGATAATGTGTTGCCACCTTATGCTTTACTGCATACTTCTCAAGCATACTCTTGAATAGACAATTACAAAAATATGACCCACCATCAATAATGATTGCACGTGGCGTGACAAATCGAGAAAAAAATTATTTTTTAAGAAGGTTGTGATACTTCTTCCTTCATTGTTGGGGAGTGCAACCGCTTTCACCCATTTTTACACATAATCAACTACCACAAGATATTCCTTCATACCAAAGGAGCTCACAAAAGGTCTCATAAAGTCCACACCCCACACATCAAACAATTCCTATTCTAAAATAGTGGTCATAGGAAGTTCATGGTGCATAGAGATGTTACGTTGGTGTTGACATTGATCACAAGCTAAAACAAAATCATGAGTGTCCTTGTAAATTATTTTCCAATAGTACCCACATTGCAAGATCTTGTGGGTTGTACGGTTTCCTTCATGGTGGCCTTCAATTAGTTAAGCATAACAATCCTCAAGGGTACTTATCATCTCCACTTTAGGGAATATCTACGAATAACCCCATCCACATAAATTTGGAATAAGTAAGGCTCATCCTAGAAAAATTTCCTTACTTTATCCATATATTTCTTTCTCAGCTGGAAGGAAAGATCTTTTGGGACTAAATCACTTGCTAGATAATTTGTATGATCAGCAAACCATGGAATCAGATCTTGAGAAGCGACCAATATCTGCTTATTTGTAAAACTATCATCAATATTGAGTCAATCTTTAACTTTTTGCATAGCTTCTTCCTCAAGTCTAGACAAATGATCTACAACTTAATTCTCAGTGCCTTTTTTATCCTTGACCTCGAAATCAAAATCTTGCTACAACAGAATCTAGCTGATAAGTCTAGGCTTTGCATATTTTTTTGCCATTAAGTACCTTAATGTTGCATGATTAGCACAACTCTTGCTCAGTAACTATGTAGTTCTTTTGAGAAAGGTTTAGGGCCTTGCTGCATAGTAGATGGGATGCAGGTTCTTTTCTTTTTGTTGGCCTAGTACAATACCTAAGGCCACTCTACTTGTGTCACACATAATCTCAGATGGCAAGAACCAATCAGGGGACACAATTATAGGAGTCCTCAACTTCTTTTTCAGACATTTAAAAGCCTTCAAGCATACTTCATCAAATCAAACTTCACCTCTATCTCAAAAAGCCTACAGAGGGGATTGGTAATCTTCGATAAATCCTTGGTGAATTGCCTGCAGAATCCAACATGTCCTAAAAAGATTTGAATACCCTTCACAGAAATTAGTGGGGGTAATTTCTTGATCACTTCAATCTTAGCTCTATCTACCTCTATACCCATTTTTTAAATCTTGTGCCCAAGCACAATACCTTCTTTAACCATGAAATGACACTTTTTCCAGTTAAGTACCAAGTTGCATTCTTCACATCTTTGAAGAGCATTTGCCAAGTAAACCAAACAGTCATCAAAAGAATCACCAACTACCACAAAATCATCCATGAATACTTTGATAGTGTCTTCTACCAGGTTAGAGAAGATTGACATCATACATAATTGGAGTATTACATAACCCAAATGGCATGAGCCTAAATGCAAAAGTCCCATGGGGATAAGAGTAGGTTGTCTTCTCTTGGTCTTCGGGCGCAATATTAATGTTTTTATAGAACAAATACCTATATAGAACACAATACCACCCTCTTTCCACAAGTTTGTCAAGCATCTAGTCCATGAAGGGCACGGGGAAGTGATTCTTATGAGTCCATGCATTTAGTTCCCTGTAATCCATGCACACTCTCTATCTTGTAACTGGCCTCATTGGCACTAGCTCATTGTTCTTATTAGGAACAATAGTAATACCTCCTTTCTCTAAAACACATTGTACCAGACTGAACCACTTGCAATCAACAATAGGATACACTACACCAGCATCTAGCCACTTGATTATCTCTTTCTTTACCACATACTGAATAGAAGGATTAAGCCTATATTGATTTTCTATGCTTTAAATACAATCCGATTCAAGTTGGATTTTATGAGTACAAAGACCAGGAAGGATACCCATAATATCTGCAATGGACCAACCAGTGGCCCTCCTTAATCTCTGTAGCACTAATAATAAAACTTTTTCTTCTGTATGCATCAAGTCAGCTGCAATAATTACCGACAAAGTATTGTCCGCCCTAAATAATTCATATCACAAATAAGAAGGAAGGGTCTTTAACTCTAAGACTAGCGGTTCCTTAATAGACGGGCGAGAAGGTGTGGTGGTTCTATTTTTTAGATCCAAGTCAATCTTCTTTGGTGCAAAGGTATAAGAACTGCTCCCATAAAGTGCACAGATAATCTCATCGTAGTCATTAATTCCATTATTGTCGATGTTCATAATCACTACTGCTAAATCTTCAACACCTAGCCTTTGTTCAATAGGAACAACCTCAGACCTATCATCCTAAATATTCACTACATCAATATTATGGAATGAGTCCCTCTCTTCATCAAACACATAAATCACATATATTGCCCTTAACTTATCCTGCAGCCTTATAGACTTGCATACACTAAATATCACCTGCTCATCATTGAACCTTAGCATCAGATGTCCTAACTTTAGATCAATCAAAGTCCTTCCTGTATCCAAGAATGGTCTTTCTAAAATAACTAGAAATTGGAAGTCCACCTCACAGTCCAAGATCATAAAAAATTAGCAGGGAAGATAAAAGAAGCCACCTTCACTAATACATATACAAAATACCAACTGGCTTTTTTTACCATTCGATCTGCCATCACTAGTCTCATGGTGGTTAATTTGGAAGCTCCCAACCCCAACTGCTTAAACACAACTAGTGGAATGAGGTTGATACTAGCTTTCAAATCATATAGTGCTCGAGTGAAGTTGAAAGACCAAATAGTACAAGGAATGGTGAAAGCCCATGGATCCTCTTTCTTCTCTACCAATGATCTAGTAAAGACAGTGCTGCAGTGATGAATATTGTCAGCTGGATCATAACTGAGTGACTACTTCTTAGTGATTAGATCCTTCATAAACTTTGCATAACCGGGCATTTATTCTAATGCCTCAACAAGTGGAATATTGATAGACACTTTCTTTAGCATAGACAAAAACTTTTGATACTTACCCTCTTCATAGTTTTTTAAACCTCTGAGGAAAAGGAGGGCGAGGTATTAGGATAGTCTTCAAAATAGGATCCTCGACCTTATCCTTTTCTTTGTTTGGCTCACTACTATTTTCAATATCATTATGATCATCTTCATTCATTAAATCAGTTAAGGTGGGTGTAGGTGGATCTATGGTAGTTTTACCACTTGAGTGGTAATGGCATGGTAATGACTATTATTCTTTAAATTTACCAATATATTACTGGAAGAGTGACATATTGCCATTAATTCAGTGTGTCCAACATCTAGTCATACAGCTGCTCTGATTGTTTGATTACGATAGCATGTGACTCAACTTTTTGATTCATGCCTGACAGGTCCGCCTTAATCTTCTTAAGATGGTTCTATTGACTTTCTTAGCCTTTGACTAGTTTTGACAATATTACTTTCTTTTTTTCCTGAGTATCTCGCTACCTGGTGGGACGTATTTGTCACTCTTCTCTTTGTAGTCATCTTTTTGCCTCCAATCACCATCTTGGTCTTTGATTCTGTCTCAAAATCTATCATTGTAATTGTATTGAACTTGATTCCTTTGACCTTGGGCTTGGAAATCCACCAAATAACAATCAAGATTCATTACTTCCTCTTTAGATTCCATCTCGAGAGTTCTCGAGGTTTAACTTTGTGCCCTAACTATATTTACTTTCTCAGCACTCAGTGTTGTGAATTATTTTATAAGAAGACCAATGTCAGTCCGAAGCTGTGCAACCTTTTATGCTACCAAATCATGATTAGCTCCATACTTATTAGTTGCTCCAATAGCATATGTACCTACACCATGCTCAGTATCTCTAGTATGCCAACCTCGATTGGTCGCCAAAATATCATTTAGCATCTCTTGCATAGCGTCCTATCGAAGAAGCATAAATGCATCTCTCAAAATTGTATCTGTCATTGTTCTGGAACTTACATTTAGTGATCTATAAAAAAATTTCTAACATATTTATTCCTATGATAAGGTACCATGCTCAGCTTCTTTTTAAACCTAAACCATGCCTCATACATGAATTCAGCAGGTAGCTTTCTGAAATTGTAGATTTCATCTTTCAACTATAACATCCTTACAAGAGGGAAGAACCTGTTCAAAAATTATCTACGCAACTCATACCAAGTAGTGATTGAACCTCTAGAAGTTCCCCGAACCATAGAGATGCTTCTCCAGTCAGCAAAATTGGAACAACCTCAACCTCAAAGCTTCCTAGTTCATCCCCAAAATAGTATATGGCATATAGATCCCAGTAAAATTAGCAAGATATATGTTAGCATCATCTGTTGCTAATCCTGAAAACACACCCTTAAAGTTTAGCAATTGGATCATTGCACTAGTAATGTCAACTTAACATAGGGGGTAGAGCAGGTGGAATGATGGCTCTTATCTCAGTAGGTTCAACATATCCCATATCCTCATCTTCATCATATGGTAGAAGATGTTGGTATGCAGGAATCATTAGAGATCTACCTCTTTGAACTCTATCTTGATGGTTAACCACTTGTCTTGGTCTGGCTAGTTCTACTTGATGTGCTACCCTAGCCTTTTCAGCTAAACGTGCCTCCTTTGCTACTTTCGGTAATAAGTGATCCATATGTCTATCAGCAATATTCTATGGATATCCTAGAGCACAATGAAGTGCAACATTAGGATCAATAGGTAGAGTGGGGGGTACAATTTGAGGGTCTCGAACCCCAATAGGAACACCATCACAAACTTATTCTGACATCCTTCACTGTGTTTGAAGAATTCTTTTAGGCTCTTGATTAAAATAAAGTAACGGATTATCTCTTCTCCTCGTTTTTGACAAACACCGGCAAATACCAAATCAAGAACAAAAAATAAACCAACAAACTTCACTAAATTCAATCAACAATTCACACCGTCTTCCCCGGCAAAGGTGCCAAAATTTGATGCGGCCCAAAAACTAACCTCCAAAGACATGTTGTGGTCAATGTCAAATATAGTAACCCAAACTAGGTTGGGGTCGAAGCCATAAGGAAAAAATTGAACAACCTCTCAAACTTGAAAAAATCCACGAGCAATGCAGAAAAGTAAAATGGTGAGATTTCGAAGTAAATAATTACTAATCAAATTGGAATGCTAGGGATTGTAAATAGTAGAAGATGAACACTAGGATAGTGTTCCCCCTAGTTTCTCAACTCCATAAATTTCTCATGCTCAACTTATCTATTCTGTTGCTCTGCATGCAAAGTCAACAAGCTATGTATTATCAATCGTCTTGTGAACATGATGATAAATCTCACCCTTTACATTATGAGTTTCAGGGTGTGTCCTTATTGCTCCTTGTCTATAACCTCAGTTTAAATTTTACCTTTTGGACCTCAAGTTGATTAGATGAGATGGCAGAATTATAAGTTGGACGTGAATCCCAAATTACTGTCTTAATCCCCTTTTAATAATCTCAAACTCTCTTATGCGGACATTCTCGAATATAGGCAATCCTCAAGCTTCTGCAGTAGTGCTGAGGTCAGTTAAATATAAAGAATATTAAGATACATGCAACCACAATAGAATAGATGAATCTCCCACTTCCTCTACGTAGTTAATCTAAAAATGTTCCCAGAACCCTAGTCAAGGAAATTAGTCGCTCATGTTCATGCAACAATCCATGATAATCAATAATGAATACATGTAATTAATTGCATAAGAATAAGAGAAATAAAATCCAAATTATTCAATTAAATAAAACCCAAAATCTCAAGAAAAAAATCTCAATGAGTAAAGCATGTTAAAAATAGTAATAGTATTGTAAAGGTGTATAAGCTAATAAATAAATAAATAACCGTAAGGTATTTATAGTATCTCAAAATAACCTAGAAATCCTAATTAAAATGGAATAGAAAAAGTATGTCGTCAATAGGTACAACTCGCGTTGTCCACTCATAAGGTCTTATTACGAGTCATACAGTACTTGTCATAAGTACTCTAATAACTAATCTTTTAGGGCTTCAGGATTCTATTGACCTTATGACTCATCCCCACAAGTTGTAACCGTAGCTTATGACTCGTGTTCTTCACTCATCATTGCCTGGGCCATAATCTTTCAATGCTCGGGATACTTGTCTCTTCAGACTTATCCTTATGAGTCGTACTCAGGTCTTACAACTCATTTTCTTCTGTGATTTAAAATCTAAACTTTAGGTTGGTTTTTGCTTTCTCAATGACTTATTCTCTAGAATCATAACTACAACTTACGATTCGTACTCTCCAGTCATATCCACTCTTCACTTAGCTTCACTACTTGGCTTTTATTACTATCCTTCTTAAGAGAAAATCTACATGTCGTATGATATGTTGATGACTTGTAAGTTGACTCAAAGGATGAACAGACTTTATCTTTTTCAGAGCTTTTTTTTCCAATTTTCATTCTAAGGTTCTTCGTACCTATTTTTCCTGCAACAAACACAAAACCACATAATATCTATCAAATTATCCTAAGTCCAAGCATAAATTCTTTGTTTTAACCATCAAAAGTGTCGTGTTTCTATGGCACATCAGGTATCACGATTGAGGACTTTACTGAAAACCATTTGATGATTCATAGGTTCAATAAAGGGGGTCAGAGGGCCATATAATCCATCAAGTTAGAGATCTAAATGTATAATTTGCGATCAAAAGTATTGATGCATGTAATCAATGCCAATACTTCATAAAACATATTACTTGGTAGGTCATGGGTGCCCAAGAACAAATTATTTCATAGTTCATACTCCTACTACCAGTGCTTGAAGTGTCTTGAGGATGAAGTGGAAACAAAGATAGTTGTCAATAATAATCCATTCACTGAAGTTGAATCACACTTCACAGATGTAAAATCCTAGTTAAAGAATTAAGTTATGAAGGAGAAAAGAATTAATGATATCACAAAAACCAAGTATGATGATCTTACAGATAAGAAGGTCGAGATAAAATTCAAGAGGGGGTGAATTGAAAATTTCTATGAGTTGACTATTGACTTCTCGCAATCGACTTGCCTGCAGATCAATATACTTTACAAAATAGGTTAAACTTAAAACAAACACAAATAAATAACTGAATTTAAGGAATACAATAGAAAGATTTATCCTGGTTCAGAACACCAATTTGTTGCCTACTTCGGTCCCTTTGGGTTTCAATGTTTGCTTAGATATTTCAATGTTGGCTCGAGTACAGTGATGATAAACAAGACTTATTTTGTTCTTTAGATCTTATGACAAAACTTCAGTTTGTATTACAAAGTTGACTCCATCCTGCTCTTTATATAACAATTGTAAGCTACAGATTACAAAGCTTTGTGAGACTAAGATTGAGACACTTTGAGATTTCTTTTTGAAGTTGCGTAACTCTTGTCTATCTATAGGCTTCTTCTTTTATAGTCTTCAGCAGCTACTCTTTGAAAGGAAACCTAAGAGATTTCTTCTCAATTAAGGATTTGAATAGATTTCTTGATTGAGTAATGTTACCGTATGGTATTTCCATATCAGGTATGTCTATACACAGCTTTCACAAATGAGTGTAAACATCAGTTGACTTCCCTGTCTGTCATCTTGTTCCCCTGACTTGCACACATTTCTGTTGCTCCAAGTTTCTTGAATATCAATCGACTTTCATTTATTGGTAGTCGACTACTTGATTTCCAGATGTTCCTGTCTTTCTCCCTTTTTGGCATAGTAAAAAAGAATAGCAAAATGAAATAGTAGACAAGCAGCAGATATATATAATCTATTAACTAGGTAGAGCAAAATACTGTAGCAGATAATGTGTTAAAAATCATATTACAACCCATCAAAACAAGCAACAGGACCCCCTTTTTAATAAAAACAAAGTCATCATTATTCATCGCTTCTTGAGAAAGTAGGTCAGAGTGTTATACATGTTATAACAGAAGATGCCATATGATTTTTCAATGTTTTTGAAGAAGGAGGAATAGGAGTTCTAGACGGAAATAGCTAGATCATCATTAAAGGAGTGGACTTGGGTTTTGATGAAATACATTCAGGTGGACACCCGAGTAAACAATTTTATGCCCTCCTTTTTGAACCCGTCAAGAGCCAACCTAACCACGCCTATATCTGTGCTGGTGCTTTTCTTGAGGTCCAAAAGCTTCGAAGTCGACTCCTGTAGCAGCGCAACATTTTTCTCGATGGATTTGAATCGATCCTTAATCTTTTCCAATTCCTTCAAAACAATAATCATAGGGTTAGAAATAGATTTGGTTACCTTGGAAAGTTCTGACTTTGCCCATGCAGAATCCTTTTTACACCATTCATCTTCAATCAAGACATAGTCAAAACTTTCAAACATCTTGAAGTCATAAGTGGAAACAACCTCCACTGGGTAAGCATATAGATCAATAGAATAGTACTGAAGAATCCGATTATTGAGCAGGCCACATTGCAAACTGGCAGAGGCATGAACATCGGCTGCAATTTCAAGCATATACTCACGGATCCAAGTTGCCCAATTGATTTTGATATTCTTAACCAGACATTATAGTACAAAAACATCACAACAGATAATATTGTTGAGGGATTCTTTATGGGGAATCAGTGTAGTATCAATTATATGGGCCATAATGCAAAACTTGAAACAAAGGGAAAAGGCATAAAAATTGGTCGAAATAGAGTTTGGGTCTGACAAAAATCTCTTGGCTTCTTCAAAGCTGACCTCAAAATCATCAGTCCAGTTTCCATTCATAAAATAGATGTTACCATAGAAATTTATATCAAAAATGTTCTCGGACAGAAAATCATTCACAATAATTCTTTGTGAGAGCATGTCTAGAACTTATGCATGTTCTCTGGAGGGAGGGAGTGGAGAGGATTTAGATGAGATTTATTGGAGGAGGGGGCTGGACTGGAATTAAGATGACGTCTCTTGATGAGAGTTGACTGTGAGTCCCATAAGGATTTATCGAAGAATTTGAAAGAAAAACAAGGTTTTCCAGAAGGGTTTTTGGGAAGAGATTTGGACATGATCACCATAGAATGGGTTCTGTTCATGGGAAAGAAGAAAAGATAAATTTTAAAAGGGGCAGATCGGGAGAAGAGAGGATGGTTAATAGGACTTGAGAAGGAAGGAGAGAAGTTTGTGACAGTTTGAAAAGATAGGGGAGAGGAATTTGAAGAGGTGTAAAGAAAAAAGGTAACTGATGAAAGTAAAAGGGTGGCAGTCTGAGGAGTGTTGGGAGGGTAAAGAGGTGCAGAGGCAACAAAAGAGGCATGAAAAATGAGGAGAGTAATGATGACTTCCCTTTTTGAAAATCAAGTTTTTTAAAAAATATGACCATAAAATTGGAGCAAGTAAAAATATTTTTTGTCCAAAATTTTAGCTCATAAATCATTAATATTAAGACTATCAAGTCTTTTTCTAAGGTAACAAAATTTTTCTTCTAGCAGGCTTTTTGTAAAAATATCTGCCAGTTGATTTTTACAGTCAACAAATGTTAACCAAAAATCACCATTTGTCACATGATCACAAATAAAATAATTCTTAATATCAATGTGTTTTTCCCTAGAATGATGCACAATATATTTTGATAGACTAATAGCACTGGTGTTATCGCATAATATGGGAATAGATTCAAAAGACAAATTAAAATCAAGTAGTTAATGTATAATCCATAAAATTTGAGTACCATAATTTCCAACGGCTATGTATTTGGATACAGTTATTGAAAGTGCAACTAATGTTTGCTTCTTCTTATGTCATGAAATTAGGACATCACTAAGAATTTGACATGTTCCGCTAGTGCTTTTTATATCACTTTTATCACCTGCAAAATCAGTGTTTGAATAACCAATTAAGTTAAAATAGGAAGAGCAAGGGCACCACAGTCCAACGTCTTGAGTTCCTATAAGGTATTGGATGATCCTTTTTATGGTAGTTAGATGAGACTCTTTAGGAGTAGACTGGAACCTGACACACTTACATATGCTGAACATGATGTCTGGTTGATTGGTAATCAAGTAGAGTAGAGATACTATCATTCCGCTATACATTTTCTTATCAACATTCTTACCAGATGAGTCCGAATTAAGGCTTGTGGATGGACTCATTGGAGTTTCATAGGCCTTTCCCTTTTCCATACTGAATTTTTTAATGAGTTCCTTCGTGTACTTGGCTTGAATTATGAAAATGCCCTTGGGAGTTTGTTTGATTTGTAAACCCAAAATGAAAGTGAGCTCACCTATAAGACTCATTTTCAATTCTCCTTTCATCAAATTAGCAAAATTCTCACACAGAGAGATATTAAAACTACAAAAACTAATATCATCAACGTAAATTTACACAAGAAAAAGATTTGAATCAAGCTTTTGTATGAACAGAGTTGTATCAATTTTACCCTTTTGAAAATTGTTGTTTAGTAAGTACTCAATATCTCATACCAAGACTTTGGAGCTTGTTTGAGATCGTAGAGCGCTTTTGATATTTTGAAAACATGATTTGGATATGATGGATTTTCAAACCCTGGGGGTTGTTTTAAAAAAACTTCCTCATGAATAAAACCATTTAAGAAGGCATTTTTATGTCCATTTAATATAGCTTAAAATATTTGAAAGAAGCAAAGGCTAATAAAATCCTAATTTACTCTAACCTTGCCACGGGGCAAAGGTTTTATCATAATCAATACATTTTTGTTGGGAATGCCCTTGAACTATAAGTCTAGCTTTATTTATGATAACCTTACCTTCTTCATTCAATTTGTTTCTATAAGCCTATCTAGTTCTAATTATCGAGCAGGTACTTGGCCTTTTAACCAAAGTACAAACTTGATTTCGTTCAAATAAGTCCAATTCTTCCTTCATAGCTTTGACCCATGATTCATCTTTGAGGGCCTCATCAGTATTGTTTAATTCAATTTGAGATACAATGGTGACAGACGTTTATTTTCTCAATGATGCTCTTGTTTGCACCCTATCTTCTGAATTTTTGATGATGAGTTCATTTGGATAGCTAGCATCATGTTTCCACTCTCTTGGAACACTTGGTTTCACTATTTATACTGTGGAAGTTGACTCCGAAAGGGGTATAGTTGACTTGGCTTGTGATGGCTCAGAGATTGTGCTATTATTTTCTCCATTATGGATTACTTACCTATTCTTATCAACACTTGAACTCATGGGGGTGATTAGATTCATCAAATAAAATATGCATAGATTCTTCAACACATAAAGTTCTTTTATTATATGCACGACTAGTTGGAGAATATCCAAGGAAAATACATTCATCACTTCATGGATTGATTTTTTCCAAGTTATTCTTACCATTGTTATGGATAAAGCATTTGCATCCAAAATGATGGAAATAACTAATGTTGGCCTTGTTTTCTCTCCAGAGTTCTTAAGACATCCTTTTTAGAATAGGTCTGATCAGGTATCTGTTGATGACGTGACATGATGTGCTTACTGCTTCCGCCCAAAAGTGATCTGGAGATTATGTTCTAACAATATGGTCTTGGCAATTTCTTGGAGGGATCGATTATTTTGCACCACCATAATATTTTGCAGATGAGACTGAGGTGATAAGAAGTTCTGAGTGTATTCGTTCTGAGAATAATAATCCTTACACGCCTTATTTTCAAATTCTCCTTTGTGATCATTGTAAACATAAGTGATGAGGTGTCTAGCTTCTCTTTGTACCTTTCTACCAAAAATCTCAAAGTTTGTGAAAGCCTCATGTTTATAAGCAAGAAACATTACCCAAGTAAAATATGAGTAGTCATCAACTATAATGAAAATATATCTCTTTCCACCAATACTCGCAGTTTTGGTGGGGCTAAACAGATCCATGTGCATTGTTTGAAGAGGTTTGATAGTAGAGACAATATATTTGACTTTGAATGATGTCTGGGTCTTTTTACCCAATTGACAAGCAGTACAGATGTGATCTTTTTCAAACTTGAGTTTTGGTAAACCTTTCACCAATTCCATTCTGGACAAAATGATATGCACACTGGCATGCCCAAGATTTCTATGCTACAATCAAATATCATTAGTTTGCACAGTGAGGTAGGTTAAGGTAGCAAAATCAGGACTATTTAAAACATAAATATTATCAATGCGTTCATCGATAAGAGAGATATCTCTTTAGTCATGTTTGATGGAGCAACTTCAGCTTTGAAGGATACTTTAAATCTGGCATCACACATGTAACTAATGCTAAGCAAGTTATGCTTAAGGTCGTCTACTAAGTACACCTCAGTAAACTCACATGAGGAGTTAAGCTTTACTGAGTTGACTCTGATGATGTTATCTCTAGCGTTTTCACCAAATCTAACTGATCCCCATCTACATTCTTTAAAGCAAAAAAGATTTTTTTTCCGTTCATGTGCCTAGAATATCCTCTATCAATGACTCATATTCCTTTCTTATAGCTTTTGCGGGCATGTTCCTACAAAATAATAAAATTAATCTTGTTTAGGTACTCAAGTGGTCTTGGGTCTTTGCGGGTTAGATGACCTTCCGGCACTGGGCAGGCGTTTTGTCCCCTCTATGTCCACAGATAAAATAAATCGGTCCTTGAGAGGAAAAAAGGTTTTGGCTAATTTAAATGATTCTAATGAGGAACTTGAATTATTTTTAAAGGAGTTCGATCTCACGATCTGTGACTTGGTAATTCCTTATTGCTATTTAATTGTATTATTACATCATCAAGCTCTTCATGAAGTAAGCCAATTTTAATTTGACATGCTTTGATTTCTATTTGATAGTTTCTCTGTTCCTCTTCGAATTTTTGCTTAAGTCAAGCTTCATAACTTTTCTTCTCTTGAGCAAGTTTGTTATATTCATCTATAATTTTTTAAAGCTCATTAGTTATCATATCTAAGTTAGACTCAAGAATATTACAACTATGACAAAATGTGTGGTCTTACCTTGCTATATTCACTTGTTGCCATGAAGCACCTATTGGAGGCTTCTATTTCTTCTTCGATTTCATATTCATCACTCCAGGCTCTAAAATTTTGATTCTTTCTAGGAAATCTTCTTAATTTTGGATAGTTTTATTTGAAGTGGCCAAGCTTTCCACAGTGATAACAACGATCATCATTTCTAGTAGAGTCATTGTTCTTGGCTCCTTGGTATATTTGTTGTCTCTGTCTCATGATCTGCCTTACTCCTCAATTTATGAGAGCCATTCCTTTACAATTGACATCCTCCAAAATGTCCTCTTCTTCAGATGGTGCGGTATTGAAGGCTGCTGGTTTCTTATTTTCCTCTTTGTGGTACCTGTTGAAATAATTTCATTCATATGCAGTGAGATTACCTTGTAGTTCATCATATATCATGTTGTTAAGATCTCCATCTTCTAGGATAGTTGCCTTGGTATCCAAAATTTTTGGGAGACTTCAGACCAGCTTCTGGACCTGCAGGCTGTGAGGATAGATCATCCCTAGTGATTTTAGTTAACATACAATCTTGTTGAATCTCGCAAATATTGTTTCGATGTTCTCATTCTCTTCTATCTTAAACAACTTGTATTATTGACCAGGGCAGTAATTTTTTATTTTTTGACCTTTGTCGTTTCTTCATATGTCACCTTCAATTTGTCCCATATCTCTTTTGCAGTCTTGCAGGTTGATATCTTGTTGTATTCTTCTCCACTAACGGCACACAAAAGATAACTTATAGCTCGTGCATTAGTTTGAATTATATCTTGTTGTTCTTTGGTGACCTTGAAGCTTTCAATGTCTTCTACATCAGTACTTCTTGATTTTTTGTCTTTTTCTTTTTGCATGTCTTTGAGTCCTGGGATCGGATTTTGTATCTTCTTAATAACAACCCAGTCTTCAAAGTCATTTGATTGGACAAAGATTCTGAATCTGTTCTTCTAGTAAGAGTAGTGTTATCCATTAATGTATGGTGGTCGTGTAGAGAAGTGGCCATCTTGAAAAAGAGCACCGGGAATTTGGTAACTTGCTATTTGATCTTTACTCACGTGTGGTTAAGCAACACTGTTGGTGAGACCTGCTCTAATACCAATTAAAATTCAAGAGAGGGGTGAACTAAAAATTTCTTATGAGTCGACTATTGACTTCTCACTATCAACTTGCCTGCAGATTAGTATACTTCACAAAATAGGCTATACTTCAAAAAAAGCATGTAAATATATAACTAAATTTAAGTTGAAAAAACATAGATTTATCTAGGTTCAGAATACCAATGTGGTGCCTACGTTCAGTCTTCTTGGGTTTTAACGTTTCCTTAGATCTTTCAGTGTTGGCCCAAGTACAATGATGAGAAACAAGTTTCAAAGACTTATTTTGTTCTTCAGATCTTATGATACAGATTCTATTTGAATTACAAAGTTGACTCGATCCTACTCATTATATAACAATTATAAGCTACAAATTATGAAGCTTTGTGATATTAAGATTGAGACACTTTGAGATTTTTTATTGAAGTTGCGTAACTCTTGTCTATCTTTAGTCTTCTTATTTTATAGTCTTCAGCTGTTACTCTTCTTAAGGAAACCCAAGAGATTTTTTCTCAATCAAGAATTTGAATTGATTCCTTGATTGAGGAATGTTATCGTATGATATGTCCATATCAGATATGTACATACACGGCTTTCACTTATGTCTGTATTAAATACGTACGTGATATTTACTTTCTTTTTCTCTTGTAGTGATTGATTTTTTTACAATTTTGTTCGCGATCTTTTCTTTCTTTTTCTTTGTTGTGATTGATTTGATCTGCCATGATTTTGGGACTGAGATTTTTCTTCCTTTTGTTCTTTGTTTTGATTGATTTTCTTGGATGTTGTAGATCATGATTTGATGTCCTTCCATTCCTGGGGCCGTCTTATTCCATCATTATCAGTCTTCCAATATCCTGCAAAGGATCCACTATTAGTTTGCCATTATTAAAATATAAACATAGAAGGCAAACATGAGGTGGATATCAAAAAAGTTACCTTTAGGAAGCCTTTTCTACTTTAAATAAAGGAATACCGCATCCTAGAAAAAATAGGCAACCCCCGTGCTCTGCTATGTACCAAAGGTAAGGAAGGAGAAAGGCCACTCATCCAACATCCAAGATAATGTACTAGAGGGGATGAATCCTCTAATTAAATATATCGATGTAATAACTTGTCCTCAAAGCTACTTGAGGAATTTGTGGTTCTAAATCTACTACAAGATATGATACTCCATATGAAGCATCCAAAAGATGGCTTTGATCTAAACACTTACAAGTTATTTGTGAAGGATATATATAATCCTAAAGAGTATCAAAGTTGGGGAAAATCCCATCAAAATCTACTAATAGGAAAATGCATGAAGGCTTAAGGTACACACCACCGCCGCCAGTTCATATCTCCATAAGAAGAGCAGTTCGTAACTACATCACTATGAAAGAAGAGTCCACTGCTTCCAATAGAAATCCATATGTATTTGATTCACTTGGAAAATCTACCACAAGAACTTCTATGTTAGAGAGGTTAGGTCCACTGAAGAAAAAGAAGAGAAAAAAGTGTCAGAGAGGTTATAAAGGCACGATCATGCACTCTTTACCTAGAATTCAAAAGGATTTACAAAGTTTGATTGCTTCAAGAATGACGCAACAAAAAAAAATTATGGTTCCATACTAGGAGGTGTTAAAGTCAAAGACGCATACTATGGCTTATACCAAGGAACGTGAGGAAGATGGAGAAAGTGTAGACTCTTTATATCATATTACAACTCAAAGTGAGTATGATACCTCATCTCAAATGAAGGTTGACAAAGAGTTAAAAGATATTTCCTAGTGATACTATATATCTATTAATGATAATGATCCTCAACTGTAGGAAGATGTTGGAGATGCTCCATTGAAACTTAAAGAAGGAGCAAAAACTATAATAGATCTCTTAAATGAAGTTAATTTTGGCACTGATGAAGACCCAAGACCAACTTACTTATATATATTTCTAGAAATAGATTAAGAAATTTTTTTATTTGGACATAATTAAAGAATATAAGGATGTCTTTGCTTAGATTTATAAGAAGATGCTGGCGTAGATCCAAAAGTAGCAGTCCTTTAGTTGCCAATCAAGAATGGTGCTCGTCCTGTTAAGAAAACTCAAAGGTGCTTTAGACCATACTTGATTCCATTAATTGAAAATAAAGTTAACAAACTCATCAAAGATGGCTTTATTTGAAAATCTAAGTACCCCACATGGATATCAAGAAGGAAGATGACTGAATCCAAGTTTATGTTAACTTTAGGGATCTCAACAATGCATGCATTTAAGTATGGATTTCCATTACCCATTCTATTATAGATGATTGATGCTGCCACTGGTAATAAGGTGATATATTTCATGCATGGTTCATCTGGCTATAACCAAATCCATAAGGCACCAAAGATTGAAGAGCTAACTGTATTTCGCCCGTCCAAAGGATTTATTGCAACAAGGCAATGACTTTTGGTTTTAGGAACACCACTTATCAAAGGGCTTTTCAGAATATCATAGATAATCTACTCCATAAAAAATGTTGAATGTTTTGTGGATGACTTAGTGGTGAATTCAAGAAAGAAGATCGACCACTTGAAAGACTTGAGAATGGTATTTGGGTTGCTCTGGAGATATCAACTTAGTATGAATACATTGAAACTCTCCTTTGGAGTTAATTCTGAAAATTTACTTGACTTTGTTGTACAACACCGAGGAAATAAAATTGATTAGGCCAAGTTTGATACAATTTTGAAGATTCCTAAACCTTAAAACATTCATAAGTTTAAAATTATACAAGGAAAACTAGCATATTTAAGGAGGTTTATCTCAAATCTTGCTAGAAAATGTCAACTATTCTGCCATCTCACAAAGAAGGGTGCCCTTTTCGAATGGGGACTAAGCTTGTAATAAGGCCTTTGAAAGTATCAAATTATACTTGATGAAGCCTCCATCTCTTGCGGCACCTATACCTAAATAACCATTGATACGCTATATTATGACATACGAATGGTCAGTGGGAGAACTATTGTCTAAAAAAAATAACGAAGACAAAGAGAACTCCCTTTACTACCTGACCAGGAGATAACACCAAATGAGATGAATTATTCTCCAATCTTTGTGTATGGTGTTGGTATACTCAATCCAAAATATGAAGCACTACTTTTAGGATCATGTTTTTTGCCTTGTATTTAGAGAAAATCCCATCAAGTTTTGATTTTAAAACCAGTCCTCAATGACCGACTTGTAAGGTGGTACCTTCAGTTTCAATAGTTTGAAATGATGTACATCCCCCAAAAGGCCATAAAACAAAAAGCATAGCAAATTTCTTAAGCACACCATTTGATACTTGATGATTGGGAGCTAACCAATAAACTTTATGGTGAGGATGTAATGGTCATTGAAGTTTGACCCCCATGGATGATATACTTTGATGATGCCATATATTGAGGTAGAGTTGGTGCTGGCATGGTGGTTTTCACTCTATAAGGAGAACTCATACCATACTTCTTTCACTTGACAAATTATTGCTCTAACAATGTTGTTGAATATCAAGTGCTAATACTTGGGCTGGAAATGGCTATTAGCAACTGAAATTACAAGTCTTTAGTGATTCTTAATTGGTGATCAAGCAGATCTTAGGAATCTAAGAAGTCAAAAAGTTCGAGCTATGCCCATATCATGATTATGCTCAAAAATTAATTGGTCGCTTGGAGAAGTAACCCTCAAGAACGTGCTAAGGAAGGAAAATAAGCAAGCTAATAACTTGGATGATTTAGCTTTAACTCTTGTCCACCAAGAATGCATAGTACCTCCTTCAAATGAGGATGAATATGTAAAAAAACTAGGTTGACCATTTCATCGTTGTGCCTAAACCCATGAAGGAATATTGGTGGAAACCTGTCATTGATTACTTGTGTTATGGTATATTCCATAGGATCCAAGAATAAGGATGACATCTATAATTGTGCACCTCGCTTCCTTTACTATAAAGACACACTACACATATAATCATTTGAGGGAATACCCTTGCAATATTTGGGAGATGAAGAAGCGGTTTAATCTTTACAAGAAACACACTCAGGAGTATGTGGATCACATTCGTTTGGATTAAAGCTCCACTTTCACCTAAAAAGGATGGGATATTATTGGCTAATGATGGTGAAAGATTGCTTGGAATATGCTAGAAGATGAAAGGCTTGTCAGTTCCATGTAAATTTCATACATCAATATCTTGAATTGCTACACCCGACCATCACATCTTGGTCATTCAATGCTTGGGGTTTGGATGTTGTTGGACCACTGCCAAAGCCTTCTATCGGACACTTGTACATATTGGTTGCGATGGATTACTCCACAAAATAGGCAAAAATTATTGCTCTCAAATAAGTGAAGAATGATAATATTGCAAACTTCATCCGAGTGAATATCATCAACCGCTTCAAAATTCATCACTACATAATAACCAACAATGATAAGCCATTGGATAACAAGTTGTTAAACAAGATATGTGATCTCTTTGGTTTCAAGCAACATAAATTTTCTATTTACCATGTTGTCGCCAATGGTCTATCCAAAGCATTCAATAAGACTTTGTGCAACCTGTTAAAGAAAGTCATCTCTAAGTCAAAAAGAGATTGGCATGAATAAATGGAAGAATAATTAAGGTCATATAGGATGGCATATCGCACACCGACATAGAAAACCCTATATTCACTAGTTTTTAGAGTTGAAGTAGTCTTACCAATCGAGCTTCAAATACCTTCTTTAAGACTTTCTATTGAAGAAAGGCTCACTAAAGAAGAAAATGCTCGACCATGTCTAGCGGCGTTAGAAACTAAAGGCTCAATAAAATATTAAATGTTATCCATCCCGTCTATCTCATGCTTTCAATAAAAGGGTTCAATTAATGTTCTTTCAAGTTGGAGATCAAGTCCTTGTAGTGAGGAGGCCCATTATCACTACTCATAAGTCTAGGGGATAATTCTCCTCAAAGCGGGATGGATCATATGTTGTAATAGAGACATATTCAAATGGCTCTTATAATATTATCAATGCAGATAGCGTGAAAATTGGTCCCATCAATGCCAAATTCTTGAAGAAATACTATCCTTGAAGAAAGCTAATGCTCTTTAAGGCATGAGCTTAATCTATATGTCACTCCTAGCATGCAAGAGTATAAACTATGTATGCCAACAGCCCTCCAAAAAAAGTCAATTAGGTTGAAAACCTCAAAAGAGTTAGCCTAGGCAAAAGTTAGGACATAAATTATTTTTTTTAAAATCACTCCTCCAGAACTATGTTGTGACTTGATCATTTTCACCTAGGTATGTAGGTGCTTAGAATTTTATTCTAAGTTCAGTTGAATGATTGTCAAAACTAGACATGTTCCCTTTTGATCTGTCACATAAAACTTAAGTCTGCAAGTATTCTCCTTAAATTTTAGACTTGCATCAAATATTAGTGTGGATTAATGGGGGAAACCCTTCAAAAGAAAAATGAGGTTATTCGATGGGATTTGGAATGCTAAAGTTCTCCAAGCCTACAACTAAGGGCGCAAAATCTACCAATCTTATTGCTTAAAGCCAAAAATCTATCAAGTCTATAAGTTGAAGTCTTCAAATATGCTTTTAATATGAAGTATTTAAATCTGCAAATTCTGCAAGTTGACGTCATCAAATTTGTCAAGTCTGCAAATTAAAGTTGTCAAAACTCCTAAGTCTTCAAATGAAAGCCTCCTAAATTTTCAGGCCTTAAGGTGGACAAAATATGCTCTTTTGTACCTTAGCTGAGCTCCTCTTAGAATTTATCCTTACAAAGATCTCTAAATTTTTGTTCCTTAAGGTGGACACATTCCTTTACACCATAACTTGGTCTTTCACAGAATTATCCTTAAAAGAATCTCTAAATTTTCATATCTTAAGGTGGACAAAATTTGTTCCTTTGTACCTTAAGCTGACCTCTCACAAATTTATCCTTAAAAGGATCTCAAAATTTTCATGCCTTGAGGTGCATAAGATTTGTCTCTTTGCACCTCAAACTGGTCTCTTCACGAATTTATCCTTAAGAAGATTTTAAAATTTTCATGCCTTCAGGTGGACAAGATTTGTCCCTTTGTACCTTAAGCTGGTCTCTTTATGGATTTATCCTTAAAAGGATCTCAAAATGTCTATGACTTAAGGCGGAAAATATTTTCCCCTTTGCACCTTAGACTGACATTTTGATGGATTTGTTATATAAAGTAGCTGAACTTGATGCCAAATTGGTCGGTTCTTAAGATGTATGGAGGCGAGTTAAATAAATCTCTTGCAACTTAAGCTGATTGTCGCAAAGCCACCAAACTTGAAGCCAAATTATTCAATCTTAGGGTGAACAAAGGCGAAGTTAAACTCCCGCACCTTAAGTTGATTATTGCATAATCACCAAATTTGAAATTGAATCGGTCAGTCATAATGTGTAAGAAGGCTCAGTTAAACTCTCACACCTTAAGGTGGTTGTTGCATAATAATTAAACTTGAAACTAAATTAGTCGGTCCTAAGGTATACAGAGATGAAGATAAACTCTCGCACCTTAAGCCAATTATTGCATAGTCACCAAAATTGCAGTCAAATTGGCCAGTCTTAAGATGTACAGAGGTGAACTTAAGCTCTCACACCTTAAGTCGATTGTTGTATATTTCATTTGTTTCAACACTACCAAAAAAACAAGAAAAAGAAGAGAAACAAAGGAAAATCATGGGAAAATATATTTACTTAAGTACAGAAAATATCTCAATCGTCAAAGATGGATCAAGTACACCCTCAACTATACTTGCCTTTAGAAAATATTGTAAATATTGTAGTCCTCTTTTCGATGGAAAGTCACTCACAATTTCAACGTTCCTATACCTAGATATGATTTGTCTTGTGAAGTCACGCGAACCTAAAAAATATAAATTTATCAGTATGAAGGGACGACTTTAAAAGAGTATCTAGAATGATTCTGATGGCGTTAAATTTTAAATTTTTGATATGTTTTGGTTTCACGTGTTTAGTTTCTGCAGAATTAAGCGGATAACAATTTCCATACTCTTACAACAAGATAAAGGTTTTTGGTGTCATCACACAAATCTGAAACTGTCAGCTTATCAAAATCTAAAGATAACTTCGTAATAATATCTGAAGAAATTTTGAAGGTATTAAATTATAAATTTAATATATGTTACATATTTTTTAGTATAGTTTCAAAAAAATTCAAGTGGCTTGTAATTTTTCCATTCCTACTTCATGATATGAAATTTTTAGTAAATAAGTCCATATCTAAAATTTCCAACATCATAAAATTTAAAGCTAAATTCAAAAACTATCTAGAATGATATTGAAGAATTTTAATTCTGAATCTTGGATATATTGTAGATCTCAAAGTCTGATTTTGGAATATCAAATTCTTCATGATTTTAATATTCTCTCAATTTGATATGAATTTTCTACAACTAACATGCTGGACTGAAAAAAATAAATAATATTAAAAGAAGAAGAAATTAATTAGCTAGCATTGTGCTCCATTGACATGGAAGATCACGGCACTTCAATTAATGGCAAAATAACTGAAAGATAAGGAGGGTACACTTCTAAATTGAGGTTGCTTTGGTGTTACAATTCAAGAAGAAAAGGTTGATTATTCCTAATTAACTAGAAGAAGTCTGAAGACGATAATTATGGCAAAGTTCTAATTTATATGGGATTGCGACAATTGGGCTCCTAATAGGAGTGAGTTTGCTAAGTCTGTGGAGGCTGCTTTCAAGTCACATCAGAGTAGGTATCACTTGGACACACGAGTTTCCTCCAATCCAACGAATATAATTTTTTTAGAGTCCATGTAATAAAGTTTATTATTCTTCTTTTTTTTTCTTCTTATTATTATTATTGTTGTTGTTATTCTTATTATTATTGGTGGTGGTGGTGGTAGTGGTGGTGGTGTTATTGTTGTTGTTGTTGTTGTTGCTGCTGTTGTTGCTGTTGTTTTTATTATTGTTTTTGTTTCTGTTATTATTGCTGCTATTGTTGTTGTTGTTGTTGTTGTTGTTGTTGTTGTTGTTGTTGTTGTTGTTGTTGTTGCTGCTATTTTTGTTGTTATTATTATTGTTGTTGTTGTTGTTGTTGCTGCCGTTGTTGTTGTTGCTGTTGTTGTTGTTGATGTTGCCATTGTTGTTGTTGTTGCTATTATTGTTGTTGTTATTACCACTCAATGTTAATAACATTTGGCAATGTTTCTAATTTTTGGGCACTAGTCGATTACACATGAGTTATTATTGATCTCAATCAAATCATCAACTTAATACTTCAAGTCTAGTCTCAGTTCCCCGATTGCCCTTAGTCAGGTTAGTGCCTCTCAGCTGCAGTCGTGGTGAGTCCTCATCCATCGAGGACAAGTTATGTTCAGTTACTTTCAGTATTTTTTTCATTTCAGTCAGTCAGAGTTAGTTGGAGGTTTGTCCCATTAACTCCACATGTCTTAGAGGCCTTCAGACTAGATGTTTAGATATTCAGATATTCAGACTACATTTTCTGCTATTCAAACTTGTTTTTGATTTATTCGGTAATTCAGACATGATGGTATTTACTTCAGTTTTATATCTTAACAGACTTTTATCCATTTAACTTCCACACATGATATTTCATTATTACTTTACTCAGTGCTCACAGCAGGTACCAAATCATGGGTTAACTTGGGGTCACTTGTGGCCTTAAGCATCATATTACGACTAGGGGTAGCCTCGTGTAGTGACTAAACTTGATATAAGATCCTAAGATTTTAAAGCGTCTTAGAGTGTCTGAAAGTCGCGTTGAGTAGAGTCTTATGCATGGTTGTGAAGTGCGCCACACTTATGGGCAAAAGGCTACGAGCCGTTTTAGGAAAGTTTCCCTTCTTTCAGTATTCATGTCGTACGAAAGGGCATAAGATCTATTAAATTCCCTTTTTCTAACTCGTCCTTTATCCATTTATAGAAAATTCCTCCCAGAAAAAATAATGTAAAAAGGAACGGGGATCAGCCCGCATCACCAACTGTTTAGGAAGATCCCCTAAACGAACATGTTTCCAACGCCGAGTTCCAGTCCGCTTTCACCACTTTGGCCCATTTTGTAGCTTCTCACAATAATCAGTAGGTTGTTGCTCCAACCAATCCAGTGATAAATACAACAACTAGTTGAAAGGTGACGGCCAGAAACGCATATCATAGACGCATGAAAATTACCTTAACTAAAGAAGGATATTGTGAACTACTTGAATTAAAAAAATTCAAATTCATAGACACATTTCTAGGTCATCCTATATCGAAATTATTCACAAGTCTGGGTGAGTTTTGATAATGTTTTTCAAATCCACCATCAAATTGTTGGTCCATTGCCATTCTTGAAGAATCAATATTCAAATTCAAAGATTTTTTACTTAATCAAAAATCAAACTTACTATCTGTGGGTTCTTCAACAATAAGGGAATGTTCAACAAACGCATACATGTCAAGCGTCTGTAGATTAAGGTGATTATAAAAAATTTCAATGGTATGAAGAAATAAAGATAAAGAATCATCATTTCAAAGGGGAGTTTCACCAAATATTGGTCGTCTGTTATACGTAAAATAATTCAGATATGGACTAAAAATAACCACATCGTCTTTCGGGTTAGTAATACCCATTTTACTCCAAAACAACCTTGCAAATGTTCATATATGAGAGATAAAAGAAATGATTGAACCATTATAGGACCCCGACTATATCACACCAAATCCTCATCATGCAAAACTTCACCACCCCAATATAAATTTACTCTTACCTTATTATCATCCATCTTAAAGTAAGAAATGAATAAGGTTCAACAAATATTTTAAGTGATGAACTTTGATCGAAAACAAATTTTTAATTGATGCGAATGAAAGCAAGCCACATTCACACTCCTTATATAGCAATGTAAATTTTGAAGTTGTTACTAAACAAACATGGAATCCTACCTTAAAAAGTAAACATGAGATCCTACCTTACAACGTGAGAGTCCATAAATGACTTACAATCAGACAGCAAAAGAAAATTTGTTCACTCCCTTGTTAGCAGTAAGGTTCATCTTGCAAACACTCCTTCCCTAAGAAAATTTATTTCCCACTTTTTCAGTCAGATAATAAGGTAAGTGATTGAATTTACCTTACAAGGTAAAATCACGATTTTAACTTGTACTTTTTCAACAAATAATAAGGTAAGTAACTTCATTTACCTTGTAAGATAAAATCACAATTTTACCTTGCACTTTACCATGAAGCTAACGTCATTAACTTTTAATGGACAAGGCCTTCTCTGTCTTAGAATTTTTCCATTTTCATATGTCTTTTTAAAATTTTTGAATGAAAAAAACTATCCTTTAGGCTCCGAATTGATCATCTTTATACGCCATTTTCATAGTGGTTGCTAAAATTGACAGCGTTATTTTGAAAAAAAATATTAAACAAGTGACAAGCTTATAAAAAATTATATTAGAGAATAATATCATGGATATTCTTAAACAAAAAAATAGGAAAAATTTCAAAAATTACTTAAAATATCTAACTTACCAAAAATTCCTTCATATTGACATTCTCTCTTTTAATCTCCAGATACATAATTTCTACCCTAAAATTAGGATATATATATATATATATATATATATCATGGATATTCTTAAACAAAAAAATAGGAAAAATTTCAAAAATTACTTAAAATATCTAAATTACCAAAAATTCCTTTTTATTGACATTCTCTCTCTTTTAATCTCCAGATACATAATTTCTACCCTAAAATTAGGATATATATATATATTGTCCCCCTAAATCATGTCAAAATTTTAAAAGAAAAATTTTTAAAAATAAAAATAAAAAAGGCACTTACTTTTTTAAAAACACAACACAATGGTAGGCAACAAAATCCGTTTTCCCCCTTTCCCTTCTTCAACTCGGTCACACCATAAACCTCTTTTTCCTTTTTTTTTTCAGACAAATTCAAATTTACACAACACAATGAAACTTGGTGAACTCCGTTAACTCATTCCGTCGAAGAAAGAGAATCTGGTACTTCAAGATTATTGTTTCGAAAAGAAAAGCTATTCAAGTCACAACGAGAGACATCTTACTAAAGATTTAGCAATTTTTGCATCTGAACATTTTAATTCGAGATACACTTTTTATTAACTGAAGATGCATAATTAATCTTAGTTCTATATGCATGTTCCAGGTGCATATTCTTTTATTCGTACGACACATTTTTTTGATATGTATCTTTCTACATCTGATACATTTTATGTATTGTGTATCTCTAATACCTTTGAATTTCAAATCTCATTTTTTATATTGATGCATCATATTTTACCATGATACGTTTTTAACCAATATTTGTATCTCTCCTTTCAACGTTTCAAATTCATCGCAAAAAGTTGAAAAAGAAAAATAACACCAAGAAAAAAAAATAGAAAATCTAAAGAAGAATGAATCTGAAAGTTGAATATGGAGAAGAATATTTCAAAAAAAAAATTACATTATTAACTAATGTCATTTTTGTGAGGTGTTTAGATATTAATTAGAAGATCCGCAAAGTACATTACTCTTTAAATGAATTAATAACTGTTAATTTCTATAGTTAAAGCGAATTAGTTGTTTCTTAAAATGTAACATCAATCATGTGTCTCTTTTAATATTATGTATCTGAAAAATTAAAAATCAACATTTTACCAAATTTTTAAAAATTTTGAAATATTGATATAATTATGACTAAACTAGTCAAAATTTATGTAAAATATACATTAAGGAATATAAAAGTTAATTAAAATATATAGTTTAATATGTTCAAGCAACAAAATTTAACATGATTAAAACTTTAACATCGTCCGCACATTAGGCAGGTTCCTAAAATATTAAGAACAAAAAGTATGCTCCCGACACACCAAACTTTGACCTAGGTTGAAGCACTTAAGCCAAGCTCCATAAATTTTCGTTTTTACATCTGGAGAATACAACAACAACAAAACCAGTATATTTTCACATTGTGGGTCTGGGAAGGGTAGAGTGTACGCAGTCCATACCATTGCCTCTACAGAGGTAGAGAGGCTGTTTCCGATAGACCCCCGGCTCAAGATAAAAGGCAGTATACACAAGCATCAACAGCATAGAACTCGATAAAATAACATAGGTACGACATCCACAAAAATATGTACATTGCCAAACAAAGAACACTGAAGTCCACCTAAATACTGACTACGACTCAACCATACCCTTAGCCCTCTATTCTAATGTTTTTCCTTCATATCTTCCTATCTAGGGTCATGTCCTCAGTCAGCTGTAACTGTTCCATGCCACGTTTAATCACTTCTCACCAGTATTTCTTCGATCTACCCCTACCCCATTTAAAACCTTCCAAGGCCAACCTCTCGTACCTACGAACTGAGGCATCTGCGCCTCTCCTCATCACATGACCAAACCATCTCAACCTCACTTCCTGCATTTTATCCTCCACTGACACCACTCCCACCTTCTCCCGAATAATTTCATTCCTAACCCTGTCAACCCTTGTGCATCCACACATCCAACGCAACATCCTCATTTTCGCCACCTTCAACTTTTAGATATGCATCTTCTTAACCGGCCAACACTCCGCTCCCGGACTGCAACTCTATAGAACTTGCCTTTCAGCTTTGGGGCACCTTCTTATCACATAAAATTCTCGAAGCGAGCCTCCATTTCATCCAACCTGCCTCAATACGATGAGAGACATTCTCGTCTATCTCTCCATTTTCCTAAATCGTAGACTAGAGATACTTAAAACTATCCCTCTTGCATACCGCCTGAGACTCCAACTTCACTACCACCTCCTATTCTTGCATCGAGTCACTAAACTTGCACTCCAAGTACTCTGTCTTGGTCCTACTCAACTTGAAATCTTTAGACTCCAGGGTTTGTCTCCAAACTTCCAGCTTATCATTAACCCCTTGTCGCGACTCATCAATCAAAATTATATCATCCGCGAAAAGCATACACCAAGGCACCTCACCTTGTATCTTCCGCGTCAACACATCCATCACCAAAGAGAATAAAAACGAACTAAGAGTTGATCCCTGGTGTAACCCTATCAAGATCGGGAAATGCTCAAAATCTCCTCCCACTGTCCTTACCCGTGTCTTTGCTCCCTCATACATGTCCTTAATCACTCTAATGTACGCCACCGAGACCCCCCTCGCCTCCAAAAAATCTTCCTAGGGACCTTGTCATATGCCTTTTTCAAGTCAATAAACACTATATGAAGATTCATCTTCCTCTCTCTATACTGCTCTACTAATCTCCGCACAAGATAAATTACCTCAGTCGTAAAGCGATCAGGCATAAAACCAAATTGATTCTCCGAAATAAACACAATTTTCCTCAACCTCTATCCACCACCCTCTCCCAAATCTTCATTATGTGACTCAACAACTTAATACCCCAGTAGTTGTTACTACTCTGAATGTGACCCTTGTTCTTATATAAAGGAATCATGGTGCTCCATCTCCACGCCTCAGGCATCTTGACTGACTTGAAAATATTGTTAAACAAGTTGGTCAGCCACCTCAACCCTGACTCGCCAGAGAACTTCCAAAAATCCACTAGAATCTCATCGGGCCCCATCGCCCTGCCCCTTCGCATCTTGCGAATAGCCTCACTAACCTCATCTACCTTAAAACGCTGACAAAAGCCAAAGTCGCAACACTCCTTGGAATGCTCCAACTCCCCTAACACCACACCTATATCCCCCTCATCATTCAAGACCCTATGGAAATAGGACTGCCATCTTTTCTTAATGAGACCGTCTTCTACCAAAACTCTGTCATCCTCCCCCTTAATGCACTTCACCTGATCCAGATCACGACCCTTCCATTCCCTAACCTTGGCAAGCCTAAACATCCTCTTCTCCCCGCCTTTCTCCTCTAACCCCTTATACAAACTCTCAAAAGTTGTTGCCTTAGCAGCCGTGACTGCTAACTTAGCCACTTTTTTTGCTAACTTGTACTCCTCCCTGCTCACCCCTTCTCATCCTCAGCCTTAATTTCCACCAACTTTGCATAAGCCACCTTCTTCGTCTCGACCTTTTTCTTAACATCTTCATTCCACCACCAATCCCCCCGATACCAGCCAAACCCTCCCCTCGAAACACCCAACACCTCTAGCAGACTCCCTGATGCAACTAACAACTCTATCCCACATACTATCCACGTCCCCCAACACTCCCACACCCCCATCCCCTCAACTTTGCCCCAATCTGCAAAGCACCAACCGGAGTCAGGTTGCCCCACCTAACCCTAGGCCTACCCTTCCCACCCTGCGTCATCTTGCCCTTCTTGATAACCAAGTCCATCACCAGGAGTCTATGTTGGGTCGCAAAATTCTCACTCAGGATTACCTTACAATCTCTACACAATACTCTATCCCCCTTCCTAAGCAGCAAAAAGTCAATCTGAGTCTGGAGAATACAAGTTGAAAGTGCTAATCTAGCGATTGAAGCAAAAGACGTTTTTACCTATTACTTCAACAGGTTTGACAGAGCTCAATCTAAAACATTAAATAATGGTTCACCGCTCTACCTTTCTCCACTGAAACATACGGCTCTCATCCATACTCCATACCAGGTTTCAAGTTCGCAAAGATGCACCTAATCAACACCTCATGCAATATGCTATTACTACTGAACCAAAGCCCTGGACACTATTTTTTCCCACTTTATTACGGTCTGAGATAACATGCTGCTAAAAGTATCTTCCCTGGCAGAGTCGCAACTTCTCTAGTCTGAATATTTTTAGCTCAAGCAGATATCTACCTTTTGCTAGTGCTTCCCTAAATAAACAAAAGCCAATAAGAGGGTGATAGACAGCAGAAATTGGATGTAAAATAAGGAATGAGCATTAGCTCAACAAATTGCACCTTGAAATTGTAAACCTCCTGTCCTAGATGAATCCCACAAGTAATACTAGAGTTTCCTCATATTCAACTTTTTGAAGATCTTATAGCATGAGCTGGAACATGGCACCACCATCAACTGTTCTAAGCTTCAACATTCATTCATATAATCATCAAACACTGGAAAATTATAAATTCCCCAACATATCCTCCAAAAGTAAAACTAGAAGCTAAATGCTTTTTCTAGTTGAAACTGTACATCTTATCCTAAAAACTCCTCAGAATGACAGGACTATCATGGTTGGGAAAAAAGCATCAAATGAACTCCGAATTTAAAAAGAAAACTAGAACATTTTACAGCAACAACCTACTTCACACCTCTCTAAAGCAGCACAGTACCAATAAGGATGACCACATCCATGTATAAACAAGAATGAAGTTCCTTACTAATCTCCAACCAGAATACTGCAGATGATCAGGCTCCATGTCCTGCAACTGAAACAATGTTTTCACATAAACACCGTATATGCCAACGAAAGCAATCCATCAAACGGTGCATTTTGACATACTTCGTGACAATCATCAAAACATCTAATACATGAGATCAATCTCCAAAAATAATCATGTACCACTTCCCCCACTTTGGCTACCAACACCCAGCACAGGCATGGACCTATGTGCAAATTCTAACAGGACCTTTCTCTGTTCTTCACTAGTGTGAGGAAGACTGGCACGCAAAAGTTCAACAGGCATCTCCCTACTAATAGCTTTGGCAGCATCGGATCCACTAGCAGTCACATCCGGTGGGGCTTGCATCAAGAAAACTTGCATAACAGTGTCATATTTGCTGAAACAGTATTTTGTTAGTAACCCAAAAAATGCATCAAACGAGGCCTGCCAGAATGCCCTATTAGGCATGCTGCACTTGCCAGCAGCATGGGGATCTCTAAAGAGCTCAGTCGCCCTCTCAAGGACAGATTTTAGAGCAACAGATGCCCCATCTCCAGCAGGGCTTCCAACAGGACGGAGTGGAGGAGGCTCTGCTGAACAAACCACTGATGCAAGACAGGCAGCAAGTGCTTTGAGCTCCATTTCACAAATACACAGTGACACAGTCCTTCCAAGGTTCACAGTGGTCTCAGTTGCCCCGTGATCAATTGGAAGCCCACCAAACAAGAACCTTAGATGACGGAAAATAGCCATGCAAACCACCCTGGTCAGTTCACTTCCAGGTAAAAGAAGCTGTAGGTACCGTACTAGCAGCTTCCGGCCCTTCGGAAGTGAAACGATCCTCAAGAAGACAACATCATCTTTAGAAGACGAATTCACAGAGTGGCCACTTTTGCCAAGGGGGTCAACTAGCTGAAGTGATGATGCCAAATCCTCAAGCAGAACCTGCCGCCTGTGTTTCAACTGGTCTCCTCCATCTGGAAGCTGGTTAAATTTTAGGAACCGGTCAATATCATCAACGTCAAGAAGACGACACAATCCATCCTCAATAGTCACCCTAGCTGCTAGCATTGGCTCTTGATCCAGGGGTTTCTCCGACATTTTCTGTTCTATACATCCAGTGACAGATGATTTTGGTGGATCAACTTCAAGAAGCGGACGGGGCCTGCGAATAGAAGAGAAAGCAACCCTTCCAAGAGCATCAACCTGGAGAAAAGGATGTGGATCAGTATTAGCACGAGTTCGAGCACTACCATCCCTCAAATTATTTGGGCAGAAGTGGTGCTTCAACTTTGCACCAGCAGACTTTTTGGCCAGACAAGCTTGGTGATAATAATCATCAACATAAGGATCATTGCTATGGGTAGCCGCCAGCTGTGCTCTAAGAATATTCTCTAATTCATCTGTTGTCATGTACTTGGATCTAAATTTTGGCCATGCACTAACATTTCTCTGGTTACTAACATCAAATCCCAGTTGGGAGTAATGCAGGCCCTGTCTGCCTCTCAGCATTAGTTTTGCCTTTTGATCTCTTAAATCAGCCAATGCAAGCATATCAAAATTATTCATCATCTGCGGCAGTGGAGACATATGGTGATTAAACAGTTGGGATTGCAATCCTGGCAAGTGGCCATAGGGTGAATGCAAGGGATGCTGTTGACCAGGCTGCTGGGGTTGCTGCAGCCCCCCATGTGGCGGCGCGAAACCATTTTGGCGATGCGACTGTTGGGGCATCATATTACTGGTCAGGTTTGATTGCTCCCCAGAATACACAGTAGATTGTTTCAACCATTGGCCTGGAATTTGATTATGAGGGTGGAGCCCAGGAGGTGTGCCCTGAGAAAACTTCCCACCATACTGCGGGCCAAGATGCGAGGCAGTTAAGTGATTTGCAGCGTTTAAGAAGGGAGAGAAGTTAGGTGAGGAAACTGCCATTTGCTGTCCACCGGGATGATTTGGACCATTTGGGTTCCGTAACTGGTTATTTGGGGAAGCTTGTGGATGCCTTGCGCTAGGAGGAAATGAAGTGAAAGGCAATTCCGGGACGAGTACTGGTTCACTGGAGTAATGATGGCTCGGGGTTTGCTGGTGATATTCATATTGCTGTTGTTGCTCAGGGTATGAGGAAGTCCTGTACAAAGTTTTTGGCTCCAAAAGGTGAGCACCAGAAGAGTGTGGCTGTGATGGCCATCTTTTGCTTTCACCCCCATCAAGAGCATTCCGGTCAATCCAATTACGAAAATCTTCATCTTGTGACCACTCAACAGCTGATGAGCCTGAAGCATTAATCATGCGGACAAAATACACCTTCAGTTAACCAATTAATCAAAAATGAATTAAATGAGGCAAGATGATCTCCAGAGTGAACTTTACAAAAGGGAAGAGAGCTATAAAGTATAAACTACATCTCTACTGAGAAAGGTAAAAACAAGAACTCATATTCTGACCTATATGTGATAGCCAAGTGATGCATGTGAACTAATGCCGCCAAGTTTTTATTTCAATACATCACCAAAACCAACTCTAGTTCTCAGCCAAGGTGTTCAGCATATTTTCTACTTAATCTATATGCTATAAAAGCATGAATACTAAAACACTAAATGTTTTTTGTTCGTTTGATTGAAATGGTAACAGTGTGTTAAAGTCAACAGGACCTGTGGCAAAAAGTTACAAGGATTATATTCTACGAAAAAGCTACAAAAAAAGTTGTTAGATAACTATAGAGACTCTAGAATAAAATGCTAAATGTTGATCAACGAAAAAGATCCTTGAAGTATTGATAGCTTTTACCCTTTATAAAAGTTAAAAAATTTCCTTTTAAGAAGCAATTCAAAGTTGGCTATAATTGTCAGATAAAGCCCAAAGGCTGTTCCTGTCCCTGTCGGGGAAGGAGGCAAAGTCAGCAGTCACGGCAGCTAAGACGGCCGCTTTTGAGAGCTTGTATGCAGGGTTACAGGGGAAAGGAGGGGAGAAAAAGTTGTTTAGACTCGCTAAGGTTAGGGAGAGGAAGGGTCGTGACCTCGATCAGGTGAGGTGCAGTAAGGGGGAGGACGGTAGAGTGTTGGTGGAGGACGGCCACATTAAGAATAAATGGCAGTCGTACTTTCATAGGCTCTTGAATGACGAAGGGGATAGAGCTATTGTGTTAGGGGAACTGGAGCACTCAGAGGAGTGTCGGGATTTTAGCTATTGTAGACGTTTTAAGGTAGAAGAGATTAGACAGGCTGTTCGCAGGATGCGAAGGGGTAGGGCGACGGAGCCGGATGAGATACCGGTGGAGTTTTGGAAGTTCGTTGGAGAGGCTGGTGTAAGGTGGTTGACTGGATTGTTTAATGAAATTTTCAAGACGGCAAAGATGCCCGAGGCTTGGAGGTGGAGTACCATGATCCCTCTCTATAAGAATAAGGGTGACATCCAGAGTTGCAATAACTATAGGGGGATTAAGTTATTGAGTCACTCTATGAAGATCTGGAAGAGAGTGGTTGAGGTGAGGCTGAGACGGATAGTGTCTATTTCGGAAAACCAGTTTGGATTTATGCCTGGCCGCTCGACAACGGAGGCAATTCATCTGGTACGGAGGTTGGTGGAACAGTATAGGGAAAGGAAGAAGGACCTGCACATGGTGTTTATCGACCTGGAGAAGGCTTACGACAAAGTCCCCAGGGAGGTGCTTTGGAGATGCTTGGAGGTGAGTGGAGTACCGCGGGCATATATCAGAACAATTAAGGATATGTATGATGGAGCGAAAACTCAGGTGAGGACGGCGGGAGGAGCCTCAGAGCATTTCACTGTCCTGACAGGATTGCATCAGGGATCTACTCTTAGTCCCTTCTTGTTTGCGTTGGTGATGGATGTGTTGACGCGGCGTATTCAAGGGGAGGTGCCGTGGTGTATGCTTTTTGCAGACGATGTAGTTCTGATAGATGAGACTCGAGGGGGTGTGAATGACAAATTAGAGGTGTGGAGGCAAACTCTTGAGTCTAAAGGGTTCAGGGTGAGCAGAAGCAAGACAGAGTATGTGGAATGCAAGTTTAATGACGTGAGGCGGGAGAATGAGGTAGTAGTGGAATCACAGGAGGTATGTGAGAGGGATAGTTTCAAGTATCTCGGGTCCGTGATCCAGAGTAACGGTGAGATTGACGAGGATGTCTCGCACCGTATTGGGGCAGGATGGATAAAGTGGAAGCTCGCGTCGGGGGTGTCGTGTGATAAGAAGGTGCCGCCCAAGCTTAAAGGCAAATTCTACAGGGTGGTAGTCCGTCCGGCCATGTTGTATGGAGCGGAGTGTTGGCCAGTTAAGAACTCCCACATCCAAAAAATGAAGGTGGCAGAAATGCGGATGTTGCGCTGGATGTGTGGGCTGACTAGAGGGGATAGAGTTCGGAATGAGACTATCCGGGAGAAGGTTGGTGTGACTCCAGTGGAGTGCAAGATGCGGAAAGCCCAATTGAGATGGTTCGGACACGTGAAGAGGAGAGGCATGGATGCCCTGATCCGTAGGTGTGAGAGGCTAGCGTTGGATGGTTTTAGGCGGGGTAGGGGTAGGCCGATTAGGCGGGACATGGAGCAGTTACAGCTCACCGAGGACATGACCCTAGATAGGAAGGTCTGGAGGACGAGGATTAGGGCAGAGGACTAGGGCGAGTTTGGGTCGCTAGTGTAGGGAATTACTTGGTGGGGGTTTTATGCCTGTTATGATTCCGTGTTCCATGTTTTATTACGAACCTGTGTGCTTTTCTCTGTTTTATATTACTTATGGGTGCCGTATTTATGTTATGTAATCTTGTGTTGTGCTTTACTATGTGTTTGTGTGGTATCTCGTGCCTTGAGCCGGGGGTCTATCGGAAACAGCCTTTCTACTTCTTTAGAGGTAGAGGTATGGACTGCGTACATCTTACCCCCCAGACCCCACTAGGTGGGAATACACTGGGTTTGTTGTTGTTGTTGACTGTTAATCATAAAGTTTATGTCAGATGTGCTGATATTTTATTCCTTCTGTTATTATAATCAAACTCTAAAAGCACATATCCTATATGGCACCAGCTAAGAGTTTTACATATTTTATTCCTTCTCTTATTATAATCAAACTCTAAAAGCACATATCCTATATGTCTTGCCAGCTAAGAGTTTTACATATTGAGCACCATCTTAGGTATTCTTACATTGAAGTGGATTGTTTCTATGCCCAACATTTAGCTTGGAAAGAACGTATATCACAGACCAACTATTTGATCATTTTTATCAATTTAGAAAGCCATAGAGTTTAAGTTGACTTCAACCTGTAAACTTTAGCAGAATTTGATTCACGATTCAAAAATTAAATATTTTCCCAAATAACAAAATACCTATTTGCTAAAACCGTAATGTTTGACACTTCAGTTATATAGGATATCGACATCAACTATGATTATACTACCAAATCTGCAATTGTGTGTATTGAAGAATTCTTGCTCTCAATATATAGGATATTGAAGTCCACCAAAATTATACTTACAAATTTGTAACTTTGTATGATTGAAGAATTCATGTTTGCAATGAAAATATTTTGCTAAGACGGATTCAATTTGCATAGGAATAGATTGAGCTTTTCACATAAACCTTATCGGTATAAATTTGCATCATAATAGTGATGTATTTCTTTATTCCTAGATGACCGCATGGCATTTCACCCCTAAGTTGCTGGACTCTGGTGCGGGAGTCCAATACAGGTGCGGATCTAGCAATCAGATCCTTCATGATCTAAACACTTAAGATTCGAGGGTACGAATACAGGTGCTGCAATTCATCTAAAAATCATTCAATTATCTAAAATTAGAGTTATAAAAATATGTCTAAATTATGAGACATTATACGGGAGCCTTACAAGGTATTCTGAGGAGAAAATATTGGTAGAGGAGAACCCCAACCCCGTATGGAGATAAAAGGAAAAGAACTGATATAGAAATATATATATATATATATATGCATATAAGGTAATCCTTTTTATTGGAAGGGTTGGTTGCACTAGGGTTCGACTCTTAGTCCGTTCCTGTTTGCGTTGGTGATAGACGTGTTGACACGGAGTATTCAAGGGGAGGTGCGGTGGTGTATGTTGTTCGCTGACGATGTAGTGCTGATTGATGAGACGCGGGCGGGTGTGAATGAAAAATTGGAGGTTTGGAGGCAAACCCTTGAATCTCAGGTTGAGTAGGTCCAAGACGAAATATATGGAATGTAAGTTTAGTGAGGTGAGGTAGGAGGATGATGTCGTGGTAAGGTTGGATTCCCAAGAGGTCCGAAAGAGGGATAGTTTTAGGTATCTTGGGTCTATGATTCAGGGGAATGGCGAGATTGATGAGGATGTCTCTAACCGTATTGGAGCTGGTTGGATGAAATGGAGGCTCGCCTCGGGAGTGTTGTGTGACAAGAAGGTGCCACTAAAGCTTAAAGGTAAATTCTATAGAGCGGCAATCCGTCCTGCTATGCTATATGGAGCAGATTGTTGGCCAGTCAAGAACTCCCACATTCAAAAAATGAAGGTAGCAGAAATGAGAATGTTGCATTGGATGTATGGACTTACTAGAGGGCATAGAGTCAGGAATGTGACCGTTCGGGAGAAGGTCGGAGTGGCTTTGTTGGAGGATAAGATGCGCAAAGGAAGGTTGGGATGGTTTGGACATGTGATGAAGAGATGCCCCAGTTCGTAGGTGCGAGAGGTTAGCGTTAGATGGCTTCAGAAGGAAAGGTAGGCCGAAGAAGTACTGGAGGGAAGTGATTAGACATGATATGGAGCAGCTTTTGCTTACTGAGGATATGACCCTAGATAGAAAGGTGTGGAGGTCGCGGATAAGGGTAGAAGGCAAGGTTATGTGCGTGGATTTAGTAAGTAGTTAGAAAAGCTGGTTGAGTCGGGCTAGTAAACCTAGGATTGGGTCCAAAGATAGTTGCCCGGCCAGGCGGGCGTGGGTCTCTTCCTCCTATTGTGCTTATTTATTTTATTTCTTATTGCTCTGACTTCTATTTTTATGTGTTTTATTCCTTGTCATGTTATGCCATCCATCTTGCTTCTTATTTAATTACGCTTTGGTCTATTTTTCTTTATCTTGAGCCGAGGGTCTATCGGAAATAGCCTCTTTACTTCTCTGGAGGTAGCGGTATGGACTGTGTACACTCTACCCTCCCCAAACCCCACTTGGTCGGAATACACTGGGTTTTTTGTTGTTGTTGTTATTGTTACTTTGGCATTTGATTTTATTTGTCCCAAATTTCTCCGTCGATTTTGACCAACTCAAAATCAGTTGACCAGATCCAGTTTGGACCCCACACACACGTATTGTCAACACAGGTGCGGCACTAAAAAGTGAAGAGTCCAACCAACCTAGTTCCACCATAATACTTTGTGTTGTGCATCTTCTTCAACGTTGCTCGATACATAGATCTATATCTTTTGACTAATTTAGTTCTATCACATTACATCCATATCTAGTCAACTTAATTTAATAATTAGAGGTTCTAAATAGTTAATACTATGTTGTTTCTTCTTTTATTCTTCAATTGTGGGTCGTCACCTTCTGCCAATGGACAATTGATGTTGCTTCTCTTCCCCGTTGAGGTGGAGCCAAAAGTTATTTGTGAAATTATGAGTGGACAATTGACAAACATGTTATGTTTTTCGTTACAACGTTCTCTTTTGAAATAGAACTGACTAGCAGCTTATATGCACTCACCCTTTTTGGCCATTTTCATCTCCCCGATAGAGCAACTACAGCTTACCGAGGACACGACCTAGGAACAGCTTACTGAGGACACGACCTAGGTAGGAAAGTGTGGGGACATGAATTACGATAGAAGGTTAATAAAAGGTGGTATGTCTTTGCTAGTAGATAGACGTGCTTTGATTTGTTATCTGTGCCAGTAGTCGTAGTGTCCTGCTTATAGTGTCTTGGCCTAGGAATTTTGATGTCGTCTTGTCGTTTTGAATAGTTTCTGGTATTATCTGATGTCCTGCTGCTACCTTTCTAGATTGTTTGTCTTGAGATGTGGATCTATCGGAAATAGCCTCTCTACCTCATGTTGAGGTAGTGGTATAGACTGCGTACACTTTATCCTCCCCAGACCCCTTTGTGGGAATATAATAGGCATGTTGTTGTTGTTGATGGTTTCTCGCCAGTTAAATTACTTCACGTCACTCTTTTGACTAAAAATGGTGAGGATGATGACTTTAGAGGAAAACCAACTTTGAGGAAGTAATTTGTTGATATCAAAATTACCTAAATTTCTCTTTCAAAGCATATATCTGCTTGATTTCGAGTCTGCCACATACATATATAAAATTTTTCAAAATTATAACATTATTAAATTTCCTTAATTGTTTGCTATGATAAAATAGATTAGGAATTTTAGGCAAGTTTTCATGTACCGTCTTAAAAATTCCTTAGGCATTTAAGGAATGTTTTCTTTACTAATTTGAAAACAATTTCATTGATCCTTGGTAACTGATTTTCTCTTACATTCGAAATTTGGAAATTTTTGGATAAGGGATTAGGTTATCCTCTATTTTATTTGGTTTTGCTTTATTGTTATTATATTATCAATACTTCCAAATTGCTTTATGTTACTTATATTATGAATTATGAATACTTTCAAATTGTTTTATGTTACTGTCAACCAAAGTTAAGACTACACATCATTTATGTGATGATGTTTGACTTAGTGTGACTTTTAAGAAATAAAGAAATACTTTCAGAAACTTGTGATCAAAAATAAGTCAAAAGATATTTATGCCGCTATATATCAACTCATTAAAGGTAGAAGGGATATTTTATAGTTAAATTGTTACTACTAAATATAAAGAGGTGTAATTGCCTTTTGGCCCCATAAAAAAGGAAAGAAAAATGAAATGGGATAGCGGGATTAGTTCTTTTAACATCAGGCAACAATTAATACTCTAAGCATCCATTGATTGAACACTATGATGCATAGGAAACAAAACAATGAGCAAAGTAAATATAACTCTAATTCTAATCGCCATTATTTTCATTTACTCATGTTTGACCTTTTTGATTATAGGAAATATCATCACTTCACTGTAGGGTGATATTGGGAATGAAATAATTTTTTAATTAATTAAAAATTATTGTTTTCATTGTATGGCGGCATAATTAAAGCATTAAACCACCTTCAAAAAGTTCCAGTGACATAACGCATGATGTTGACATAACGCATGATGTTGGTAGAAGTGAAGTTTGATACACAAAGTCATAAGAGAGGGAAGTTTCAAGTATCTTGTGTCTATAATCAAGAGAGCGGTGAGATTGACGAGGATGCCGCTCATCATATTGGAGTGGGATAGGTGAAATGGAGGTTTGCATCCAAGGGACTGTATTATAAGAATGTGTCACTTAAGGATTAAAGGTAAGTTTAACAAAGCGGTGTTAGACCTACACCTACATTGTTGTACGGCACAAAATGTTGGCCAGTCAAGAACACACATTTAGAAGATGAAGGCAGAAGAGACGAGGATGCTCAAATGAATGTGGGGCATACTAGGAGAGAATAAGAGGGATAAAATTAAGAACGAAGTGATACAGGATAAGGTGGAAGTGGCCTCCATGGCATACAAGAAGAGGGAAGCAACGGTGAAATAGTTCGGGCATGTGAAAACAAGGTACACGGATGCACCAATTAGGAGGTGTACAAGGGTGGCTATATTAAGTTTTAGGAGAGGTAGAACTAGGTCGAAGAAGAACTAGGTTCTTGCGAGGCGACCAAGCTTTAAAAGCTTCTAGAAGGAACATTCAAGATATCAAGGTACACGGATGCACCAATTAGGAGGTGTACAAGGGTGGCTATATTAAGTTTTAGGACAGGTAGAACTAGGTCGAAGAAGAACTAGGTTCTTGGGAGGCGACCAAGTTTAAAAGCTTCTAGAAGGAACATTCAAGATATCAAGGTACAAAAGATTCTAGAAGGAACATTCAAGATATCAACTACAGGAATATCTAGACAAGTTAATTGGGCTTCAAGTACAACTAAAGGCCAATTATCCAGTATCCAAGTGCGATAATTATTTTATTATGTCCCAAATTGGAGTCCATTGTGAAAAAGGTTAGAGGTTAACATTCCAGCTCTTAAAAGTCCGAGGAAAGATGCCTAAATTCAAATCAAGACGAGACAAAAGTCAACAATTATAGGCGGTCTTCTAAAAGGAGTTAATTGGTGTGCAACAAAGCTTCTAAATGGAGGAAATTTTGTGCAAAGCTAGGTCAAGAAGGGTCCAAGAATCAGCCTTAAAAGAGGATGATTTCTGCCCATTTTCTGAGAGAAGAATAGACAAACTTCTCCAAGATTGCCAAGATGAACCTTTGTGACTTGGCGTTGAGAATTTATCTTACATCCATTACTAGTTTCATAGTTAAAAAATAAAAGATAATTTCTAGTGATATCTTTGATTCCTTTTTGGTATTCTTTAGAAGGCGATTAGTTTTACTCATAAAGCGGTTCAAATCCGAATCTATCATTTAGATTCGTTTTCCCAAGTAAATGCATTAGATTTCTTCTTATAAATCTATTTTTGTTACTTGGAAATTGTCAAGGCTTTAGAACTTCATGTTTTTAAAAATTCTTATATGGTTCCTTCGAATTCTCCCCATCTTTAATTCTCGCATTTCAAAATCTATTACATTTCTCTTAGGCACAGCTAATACTCAAACTCTAAATTGGGATCTCCCCAACCTCGTCGTGATATCAAATGGTATCAGAGTTGTTATATCAAAATTTTGTTCACGGCAGATATTGGTATTTCTTGACTATCAGGGCATAAAAGGAAAAAAAGAGTTAAAATGAAAAGATAACTTTCTCTCCAAGAATTTTGATTACTTGCTCTCCAAAAAAATACTATTTGGATTAGTTTGTTTCCAACAAGGACAAATAAGAGAAAAGCAATTTTTTCTTATTCTTACGATTGGCTCTAAATGTCTTCCCTTTTTGTTCATGTTTTGTTTAAACAAAAACTTATTCATTCTAGGATTGATTCTTTTTTTCTCCTCCCCTAAAATCTGTATGTATTACTAAGAGATGTGCGTTTTGATTTAGTTATAAATCTACATAGTATATTTATACAAAGATTATTTTGAGGGGGGAAAAGCAAGTGTGGCTGAGTTTAAAAGAGGGAAGAAGTCAAATTGAAAGTGTAAATACTAGATATTTTCTTGAGATTGTGGCTTGGATTTATTTATAAATCTAAAGATTACCGATCAAGAGTTGTTTTGAGTTTAAAAAAGGTAGAGAAGTAAGCTTCTTTCCATTCTACCTAGTTAATTCTTTCTTATAAAGATGTTAAGAAGTGAAGAACGAAGTGATATGGTTGCACCATATTCTTGCTTTCGCCATAAAGAAATTCAACGTTCTTAGTGTCAAGGCTATGTTGTATCATCTTGTGCAAAATAAAAACGTGTGAAAGGAAGACCTAGTAGTGCATGTGAAGTGATTGAAGATCATATTTGTGTTCATAATATTGAGTTTGTTGATGGTGATTATGTTGTTGATTATATATCTCCTATATCGTTAATTCAAAAGTTGTCAGAAGAAAAGAGTGGGAAGAGGAGAGCTAGAGAGAGTGGTGAGTGAATTGTCACAAGAAAAGAGAAGATTAAATGAAAAAAAAAAAAAAAAAGAATGAAAAGAGTGCAAGAAAGAAAGTTGGGAGTAACAAAAAACAAAAGAGTTTGAGTAAGATCCTTTTTTATTGTAACTCCAATATTTCTAACCTTCTTTTCCTTCTTGTGTTATTTATTGATTTACATATGTATTTCTTTTTTCTTTTCTCTAATTGCGAATGTCGTACCTATTTTATTTGTATCATGTTCTACGATTTTGATGTTTCTGTTTAATGTCTTTTGTCTTGAGTCGGGGGTCTATCAGAAACAGTCTCTCTACCTCCCTAGAGGTAGTGGTATGGAATGCGTACATTCTACCCTCCCCAGACCCCATTATGTGGGAATATAATGGGTTTTTTGTTGTTGTTGTTATTTCTTGTATAGAAACTATGGGAGATGCACAAATGGATGAACTACAATTAGATAGAAGATTGTGAGTCCATGCCACCTAGCAATTCCCAATCTAGAGTTGGTTCTTGTGAAAACTCTTGTTGTGACACCTTATATTTTTTATGAGGATGAATATCAACAACAACAAACCCAATGTATTCCCACAAAGTGAGGTCTGGGGAGGGTACAATGTACACAGTCCATACCGCTACCTCTGAAGAAGTAGAGAGGTTGTTTCCGATAGACCCCTGGCTCAAGATTCAGAATAGTAAACAAGGTCATAATGAAACATGAAACAGGATGAATGGCATAACAGAAACAAGAAACAAGAAATAGAGAAAAAAGAGAAATACAAAATAAGACACCCACATAGTTGTACCATACACTCACACACCAAAGACACCCACTACATCCAAACTCTCCTAACTAGCTGCCCCTACCTATGGACATAGTCCTAGGATTACTAACCTAGCTACACACCTTCCTATCTAGGGTCACGTCCTCAGTAAGCTAAACTGCTCCATGTTATGTCTAATCATCTCCATCCAACGCAACATTCTCATTTCTGCCACCTTCAATTTTTGAATGTGGGAGTTCTTGACTGGCCAACACTCCGCTCCATACAGCATGGCCAGACGAACTGCCACTTTGTAAAATTTGTCTTTAAGCTTAGGGGGCACCTTCTTATCACACAACACTCTCGAGGATGAACACATATTTTATAATTCACCTATTATTTATTTTGATAAAGAAGCTAAGGTCTATCGGAAACAGTTGCTCTACATCTAAGGTAGAGGTTAGATTTGTGTACATTGTACCCTTCCCATATTCCACCTTGTGGGATTACACTAGCTATGTTGTTGTATTTATTTTGATAAAATTCATGATTTTGATAGAGAAGTAAAAGTTGTGATCAAGAGGAGAATTCCAAGAATGAAAGTTGCAAGAATAATAAGGCAAGTTAACTATTGATACTATTACTTGTGTTATTCTTTCTACTTATCCATATTTTAATTTTTATGAATTTGTGTTAGTTGATGCCAGATCTTCACTAAAACAAGAGTTAGATTCATTTGACGATTGACATGATCTCTCTTTAGGGTTTACACAGTTTATCGTCAGAAATATGTGGACTTTTACAAAACTCTCTCTTTACTGCATTAACTTCATCTAGCTTATTGCATATGTTAAATGCATCTAAGGGTGGTTCATTTTGTAGTTGTTTAAGTAGGAAACTATCCTATAAGGATGATGGCGTCTCTACATGTTTGATAGAAGCATTTAAATTCATTAGGCTTAATGGGACTAAGTGGACATATGGTTAGTATCTTATTTTATTCCTACTACCATTGTTTATGATTAGTGGATGCAATTTCCTAATGCTTGTTCTTCTCTGTTTTTCGAGGTTCAAATTCGACGATGAATTTTCTAATGGAAGACAAAGGACCAAGCTTCTAGAATGCACTTTCAAGATCTCAACTAGAGGAACATCAATAACAAGCTAATTGAGCTTCAAGTGCAACTAAAGAGCAGTCCAATATCCAAGTGCTATAATTATTTTATTATGTCCCAAACTGAAGTTCATTATAATAACGGTTAAGAGGTTAAGATTCAACAAGAGGCCCAAATTTGTGTAAGTTAAAGCCAAATCAAGAAAGGATAAAAGTCAACAATTATGGGCTTGTAAAAGGGGTTAAATGGTGGCCAATTAAGCTTCTAAATAAAGGGTGTTTCATGCAAAGTACTGTCAATAAGGGTCCAAGAATCAGCCCAGAAAAGGACATTTTCTTCCCACATTCCTAAAGAAGACTAGCCAAACATCCCGACATTGTCAAGATTCTTTTCCTAGTCTTGTTTCCTTGTTTACTTGTATGTATTCAATGTTAGATCTATTTAAGGCTTTACTAGTACTATTTAGTGCTTTCTTTGTACAACTTAATTCTTTCTAGTAAAGTAGTATATTATTTCCTTTCTAGTCTTTAAGTATTATCTTGTACTCCCTCCCTTCACTTTTACTTGTTCACTGTTCCAAAAACAGATCTTTCACTTTTACTTGTCACTTTTAACATATTAAGAAAAGACAATTATTTTTTTCCACTTCTTATCCTGAGCATTAATTGACCTCACTTGTGGGATTTTACTAGATATGTTGTTGTTTGTAACCCTGAGCATTAATTACTAATTCCCCAAATAATTTTCCAAGACCTAATACTAAGTCATTTAATATGGGCATTATAGTAAAATATTCATGTCAATCATTGTTTGTCAAAGAGGTGTGCAAAGTCCACAATGGAAAAGTAAAAATGAACAGAGGGAGTAAGTTTCTTTCCATGTTTCAATTGTCCCTTTAGCTTATGCTAAGGGGTCTTAGATGTCCACCCCCTACCCTTATCAATAGGAGTCCTCTAAGAGTGTGTTTGGTTCCAATTTTCTCATGCTTGGTTGACTTAAATGTTTTGAAAATTATTTTCCAAATCAACTTATTTTCCTCAAATCTAAAGAAAATGACTTCCCTTTAGTAAGAAAAATATTTCCCAAAACTCTTTCAACCTCACTCTTAAATTAAAATGTTCATACAACTCTCAAAATCATCCATCCTTACTCCGACCCCGAATCCCCTAACCCCCACCCCACTCCCTACCACCCCATCCAAAAGAAATATTTCAATTTTTTTTACCTTATCCCCTACCCAAAACCCCTCTCCCCCCTCCAAAAAAAAAAAATATTTAATTTTCTTTACAAAATTCAAACTTTTTTTTTACCCCCACCCGACCCTCACCCTCCCCCCTCCAAAAAAAATTAAATTTATATTTTGAAAATTTTCAATTTTTTCTTACCACACCCTCACTCTCCAACCCCAACCCCTACCTCATACCACCCCTCATTCAAAAAAAATATTTCAAATTTTTTTCTTACCTCATCCCCTGTCCCAAAACTCAAACCCCTGCTCCTTCCAAACAAATATTTAATTTTATTTTTAAAAAAAAATCAAACTTTTTTCTTACCTAGTACCCCTACCCCCACCCCCTACACACAAAAAAAATTATTTCTATAAGACCAAATTTTTTACCCCACTCCTACTACCTATTTTGACAATCCCAACCCTCACCTACAACCCCCAAAAAAAAATTAAATTTTTTAATTTATTTTTAAAAAGAATTCAAAACTTTTTTCTTATCCTATTTGTTCTCATTGTTTTTGTTAAATATATACAATCTCAGGGTAACGGTGAGATTGACAAGGATGTGTCGCACCGTATTGGGGTGGGATGAATGAAGTGAAAGCTCGCTTCGGGGGTGTTGTGTGATAAAAAGGTGTCGCCCAAGCTTAAAGGCAAATTCTACAGGGTGGCAGTCCGTCCGGCCATGTTGTATGGAGCGGAGTGTTGGCCAATTAAGAACTCCCACATTCAAAAAATGAAGGTGGCGGAAATGCAGATGTTGCGTTGGATGTGTGGGCTGACTAGGGGGATAGAGTTCGGAATGAGACTATCAGGGAGAAGGTTGGTGTGACTCCAGTGGAGAATAAGATGTAGGAAGTCTGATTGAGATGGTTCGGACACGTGATGAGGAGGGGCATGGATTCCCCGGTTCGTAGGTGTGAGAGGCTAGCTTTGGATGGTTTTAGGCGGGGTAGGGGTAGGGGTAGGCCAAAGAAGTACTGGAGAGAGGTGATTAGGCGGGACATGGAGCAGTTACAACTCAGGTGATTAGGCGGGACATGGAGCAGTTACAACTCACTGAGAACATGACCCTAGATAGGAAGATCAGGAAGACGCGAATTAGGGCAAAAGGCTAGGGTCAGTTTGGGTCGCTAGTGTAGGGAATTACTTGGTGGGGGTATTTTCTTGTTATGATACCTTGTTTCATGCTTTATTACGAATCTGTTTACTTTTCTCTGTTTACTATTACTTGTGGGTGTCGTATTTATGTTATGCCATCTTGTTCCATGCTTTACTAAATAAATT
>NC_061113.1:164795422-164861257 GCF_002878395.1 Capsicum annuum
CTTGTTATGATACCTTGTTTCATGCTTTATTACGAATCTGTTTACTTTTCTCTGTTTACTATTACTTGTGGGTGTCGTATTTATGTTATGCCATCTTGTTCCATGCTTTACTATGAATTTGTTTAGTATTCCGTGTCTCGAGCCGGGGGTCTATCGGAAACAGCCTTTCTACTTCTTTAGAGGTAGAAGTATGGACTGTGTACATCTTACCCTCCCCAAACTTCACTATGTAGGAATACACTGGGTTTGTTGTTGTTGTTGTATAATGAACACAAAAATATAAGTAAGAAACAACTTATTTTTCTAGAAAATGTTTTTCCTCCATATCGAACAAATCCTAAAAAAAAAAGTATTTTCCAAGGTGAAAATTATTTTTCTAAAATGTATTTTACTCTTTAGCTAAACACTAAAATATATTCTCTAAAAAGTATTTTTTCATTCACCAACCAAACAATAGAAAACATTTTCTGAAAAATATTTTCCACTCACCAACCAAACATAAGAAAACAAATAAGAAACCAACTTGTTTTCTAGGAAAACATTTTCCTTCATACCAAACACACCCTAATTGTTAATGCACATTATATTGAGATAATTGATAATCGTATATGTATAGTGTGTATGCACCGCAGGAGGGCTTGGGAGAGGAGGTGAAAGCGAGTTTTTAGGAGGCTTTGGACGAGGTGGTGAGAAGCGTGCCTAGCTCGAAAAAAATTGTCATCGCAGGGGACTTCAATGGGCACATTGGGGTTTTTCCGGGAGGTTATGATGAGGTGCATGGAGGGTTTGGTTTCGACGACAGAAATGGTGAGAGGGTTGCTTTATTGGATTTTGAGAGGGCTTTTGGACTGGTGGTTGTGAATTCGAGCTTCCCGAAGAAGGAGGATCACCTTATTACTTTTCGAAGCGCATCAGCCAAGGCTCAGATTGATTTTCTGCTGCTTAGGAAAGGGGATAGGGTTCTTTGTAAGGATTGTAAAGTCATTCTGAGTGAACATCTTTCGACTCAGCACAGGCTTCTGTGATGGACTTGTTTTTGTTTATCAAGAAGAGCAAAAAGAGTAGGGCGAGCAAAAAGAGTAGGGCTGGAGAGGGGCGACCTAGAATTAAGTGGGGTAGCTTAACGCCAGTTAGTGCACTGGAGTTAAGGGAGAAGGTGGCGGGAATGGGGGGTGTGGGAGTGTAGGGGGACGTGAATGTCATGTGGGATAAGGCGACCAGCTGCATCCGGGAGACGGCTAGAGAGGTGTTGGGGGGTTTCGAGGGGTCGAGCAGGACGACATAAGGGGGACTAGTGGTGGAATGAAGGAGTTAAGAAGAAAGTGGAGATTAAAAAGGGGGCGTATGGTAAGTTGATTGAGAGTAAAGATCAAGAGGAGAAGCGGATGAATAGAGAGGTGTACAAAGTTGCAAGGGAAGAAACTAAGTTAGCGGTTACAGCTGCTAAGACAGCAGCGTTTGAGAGGAGAAATGGGGGTAAAATAGGTTGTATGGGCTTGCTAAGGTTAGGGAGAGGAAGGGGCGTGACCTCGATCAAGTGACGTGCATTAAGGGGGAGGACGGTAGAGTTTTGGTGGAAGATGGTCACATTAAGAAAAGATGGCAGGAGTATTTTCATAGACTTTTAAATGAGGAAGGGAACAGAGGCATTGTGTTAGGGGAGTTGAAGCGCTCGGAGGAGAGCCGTGATTTCGGTTACTATAGATGTTTTAAGGTAGAGGAGGTCAAAGAGGCTATTCGTAGGATGCAGAGAAGTAGGGCGACGGGGCCTAATGAGATTCCGGTAGATTTTTGGAAGTATGCTGATGGGGCAGGCTTAAGGTGGTTGATTGATTTGTTCAACGCTATCTTCAAGACTGTGAGAATGCCTGAGGCTTGGAGATGGAGTACGATGATTCCATTATATAAAAACGAGGGTGACGTTCAGAGTTGCAACAACTATAAGGGTATTAAGTTGTTGAGTCACACTATGAAGATTTAGGAGAGGGTGGTTGAGCAGAGACTGAGGAGGGTAGTGTCCATTTCGGAGAATCAGTTTGGTTTTATGCCTGGTCGCTCGACGACAGAGGCAATCCACCTGGTGAGAAGATTGGTGGAACAGTATAGGGAAAGGAAGAGGGATTTGCACATGGTGTTCATCGATCTGGAGAAGGCGTACGACAAAGTCCCTAGGGAGGTCCTTTGGAGATGCTTAGAGGTGAGAGAAGTTCCGCTGGCGTACATCAGAGCTATTAAGGACATGTACGATGGAGGAAAGACTCGGGTGAGGACGACTGGAGGAGACTCGGGGCACTTTTCGGTCGAGACAAGTTTGCATCAGGGATAGACTCTTAGCCCGTTCCTTTTTGGGTTGGTGATGAACGTGTTGACGCAAAGTATTCAAGGTGAGGTGCTGTGGTGTATGTTATTTGCGAATGATGTAGTGTTGATTGATGAATTGATAAGACGCGAGGGGGTGAATGAGAAATTGGAGGTTTGGAGGCAAACCCTGGAATCTAAAGGGTTCAGGTTGAGTAGGTCCAAGACGGAGTATTTGGAATGGCAAGTTTAGTGACTCGAGTCAGGAGGACGGTGTGGTGGTGAGGTTGGATTCTCAGAATGTCTGTAAGAAGGATAGTTTTAAATATTTGGGGTCTATGATTCAGGGAAATGGCGAGATTGATGAGGATATCTCTAAACGTATTGGAGCAGGTTGGATGAAGTGGAGGCTCGCCTCGGGAGTGTTGTGTGATAAGAAGGTGCCCCTTAAGCTTAAAGGCAAATTCTACAGAGTGGCAGTCCGTCCGACCATGACGTATGGAGCGAAGTGTTGGCCAGTCAAGAACTCTCATATTCAAAGATTTAAAGTGGCGGAAATGAGAATGTTTTGTTGTATGTGTGGCCTTACTAGAGGGGATAAAGCTAGGAATGAGGTTATCCGGGGGAAGGTGGGAGTGGCCTCGGTGGAGGACAAGATGCGAGAAGGAAGGTTGAGATGGATTGGGCATGTGATGAGGAGGGGCACGGATGCCCCAGTTCGGAGGTGTGAGAGACTAGCTTTGGATGGTTTCAGGAGGAGTAGAGGTAGGCCAAAGAAATATTGGAGGGAGGTGATTAGGCATGACATGGAGCTGCTTCAAATTACTAAGGACATGACCCTAGACAGGAAGGTGTAGAAGGCGCGGATTAGGGTAGAAGGCTAGTGTGGGTGTGTAGGTTGTGGCTAGGTGTTAGGAGAGTTTGGGTGTGGTGGGTGTAATAGGTCTGTGAGTGCATGTTACTATTACATGGGTATCCATTTTCTGTTCCCCTATTCCATATTGTTCATATTCCTCTTATTTCCTATTTCTCTGATACTTAGGGTTATTATTTCTTATCTCTTATCTCTATTATGCTATACATCCTGTTTCATGTCTCATTACGACCTTGGTATATTATTCCAGACCTCACTTTGTGGAAATATACTGGGTCTAGTGTTGTAATTGATAACAGTATAGCCTTCTATGAACATTTGTCACTTGTGCTTTGAAAATTTATCTTTCAACCTTTAGTAGTTTCATAATTCAAGGTATAAGGTAATTTACTCACCGTTCATATGATATTTTTGGTATCGTTGCTGGTAGTTTTTACATATTAATTGTTGTCTCTTAAAGTGGTCGAGATCTGAATCCATCATTTTGATTTGTTTTCTCAAGTGAAAGTGTTAGATTCTTCTCATAAATTTACCATTGTTACTTGAATTTTGAGAAGGCTTTAGAACCTCGCGTTCTAGGAAATTCTTAGATAGTTCCTTCAAATTCCCCCCTGTATTTTTTTTCTTGCACTTTAGATTCTTTTATATTATGCTTCCGCACATCTAATACTCAAACTCTAAAATTGGGATCTCCCTAACCTCGCACTGATGAGGTGATTAAATAGGACATGGCACATCTTTAGCCTACTGAGGACATGACCATATATAACAAAGTAAGAAGATCGAGAATTAGGGTGAGAAGAGTAGTGGGCAGCCGAGTGTTGTCATACTTTTATGTGGGATACGCGAGGGGTCAATCCCTTCTTTTGGTCTTCTCTTTATTGAGTAGTATTATTTCGTATTAGCGTAGTATCGTATTCTTCAATTCTCACTACAACATGTTGCTTCATTTGCGGTGCTTGTCTTGCTATTTTGTCGTCATTATTTTCCTGTCTATCTTGTTTTGTCTACGCTTCTTTTGAGCCAAGGGTCTATCGAAAACAGTCTCTCTATCCCGTAAAGGTAGAGATAAGGTTTGTGTACATCCTAATTCCTACCCTCCCAATCCACTTGTGGGATTACACTGGGTAAGTTGTTGTTGCATCAAAAACAAGAAATATTTCAAAATAGAAATTTTTCTTATAGAATTTTATATTAATTTATAGAAGATCAACATGTAACATATTGCTTTGGATTATATGTAATACTCCCTCCGTCCCATTTTATATATCGCCATTTGACCGGGCACAGAGTTTAAGAAATAAGGGAAGACTTGGTAATGTTTACCAAATTGCCCTTTATCAAAAAATGTGCTACTAACTTTTTTTAATTAAGTGGGACTAATAAGGGTAAAAGTGGAATTGCGTCTTTAAATAATTACCAAATGGGACTAATAAGGGTAAAAGTGGAATTGCGTCTTTAAATAATTACCAAATAAGGAAAGGTGACATTCTTTTTGGGACGGACCAAAAAGGAAATGATGACACATAAAATGGACGGAGGGAGTAACAATTATCACGATGGATTTTATGTGCACTGCACGTAAAATATAGACTACTGGAACTGAAAAGCTTGCATCCCTAAATCACAAAGCAAAACCCCAATAGATACTTATACAGAATATCAATAATTAACAAAGTGAGATAATGTCTATGAACCTCTTAAGACCATCTGCCAAATTAGGCTAAAGTCGAACAAATGTGAATATTCTTATGCATATCACTGTTTCTGACTACTTAGCGCATCTATTTCTTTTGTGAAGGCTCCAAGGATAAAAGACCCAACCAAAATATGCCCAGAAAGAAATAGGAATAGCATGACCTGTGGGCATTGCTTTCAAATTTATACAGATTCTATAATAAGAAAATTGAATATACTCCAGAACTAATTCAAAAGATATCCATACAGTATACTTACTCTCTCTGTATCCCCTGTCACCAATAAATCTTGGCTTTATGGCGCCGCCATCATCCTTGTTGAACTGTGGAAGAAGGTGGTCAAGTAAGATACTAATAATAAGCAATACTACAGCTTGTAGGAGTTGAGATGAAAAGCTACCATGACATCATAAACTTCCAGCAGATGTCAAGAAAACATAGTCAACATAACATACTTTCGTGAAACCCCCCACTCTTGTTTTACCAGCAATGAGGAAGTCATAGCAGTGGAAGTGCACTATAAGACGCTGTTAATTTTTCTTCTTTTTGATCAAGTAAAAGTGCACTACAAGCTGCTGTGGTAGAAAATTCTTAGGGAGAAAATTCTAAAATGAACAGGAATCCTAATATGAGAAAAGACAAAACGGTGCACAGTACCAACTCTCAAAAACACAACTTATCAAACACCAAATTGAATGCACTGATTGTAAGGAATTGATCAGAGGGTTATAAAGGTTATGTGCATCAGCTTTTTTTCTTTTGCCCCCTCGATTTTTATAAAGCTGCATGAGAGACAATGAGAATGCAATCAACTACTAGCTGGGAATGATGGGCACATCTCAAGTTAAAAATGGATGTCCAAAGAGAAAGGAACTCAAAAGTAGTTTCCCTTAGGAAAGGAGAAGGATGAACTGGAGTACTAACATTTTGAGAAAAATCTAACACTGATTGGTGTTGTATGGACAAGACAGTCCAGTAAAAATTTTCATCCTTAAATATCTCAAACTTAAAAGAAAAATGATCTTGTTCTGTACTATAGACTTGCAGTAGACACAGGGATCCAGCACTACAGACTTGCAGAAATCATTGCTACATGGGAAAAAGATTGTAAGGTCCTATCAGAAGGCAATGTAGACCAAAGGAAGCACTAACAATCCTGTAAAGCTCAGGGTACATAAACTAGAAAGGATCTAAACTTGGAAAAAACATGGAAACAATGGAAGCTAAGTAATCTCAGTTATTCCTCACAAAGCTACAACACAATATTAATAAAAAAAATGATTTGCATTGCACCAACACACTTTAGAAAGAATTACCTTGGAAAATGTGCCACTAAGGTCATCGATCTCAGATAAAGATCCAAGAGCTTCACCCTACAAGTGAGAACTTGTTTAGAGGCAAAGGTTCACAAATTTAGCACTGAACTACAAAAAAGTAAAAGTTCGAGCAAAGTGCACACATTTAACACAGAGGAACAAATCCATGATTTTGAAATGACCAGGTATACATAACAACGTAGCAAATATGCAAGACCAAAACATTGTTATCCGCTTCAATTTCTCATCAAACAAGCCTGGACCATTTCAAAGTCAGTAATAACCACCTTCTTCCCTACACCAATATACTCAAAAAGAAAATGATTACCACAATCAACTTATCAAAAAACGAAGGGGAAAAAAACTAACACAACCAAATTAGTGATCAATATCCCAGTAACTCATCCCTAATATCTTCAAAACTAACTATTTTGACTGCTAAACAGAAAAAAATGTAACGACACCAAAAATACCAGTATCTTACATCAAAGCCAAACTAGTTAAAACTGGAACTACAAAATGACACAACAAAAATTTATTTTTATGCATAAAGATCTCCGATGAACTACTTAAAAGGAAAAAAAATATGCTAAACCAGCTTTTCTGGAGGAGGGCGTAAACATGATTGGAAATATGATCTAAAACCATAAATACCATTTAAACTACGCATGCAAACCTTAAGAGAATTACTCCCTCATGTTTGGTAGCTAAACAATTAATGCTTATCTAAATGAATTCAGACAAGGAAATTAGCTTCAGAGATAATCAAAGATTGGTAGCTAAACAACAAATGCTTATCTAAATGAATTCAGACCTGGAATTAGCTTCTTCACATAAGAGCAAAAACAAGCCTAAGACAAGAGGATATGCCAGAAAAACTCCTAAAACGAATCCAACCAATGAATGCAAAGGTGAGAGGGAGGAAAAGCAAACCTAAGAGTCCATCATACGTATAAGAAGCTTACACAAAATAGACATTCCAATTAGGAGTAGTAAAAATAAAGCAGCATCTAGAAACAAGCTATTAAGCCAAATCAGAAGGAAATTGAAGGTATGTATACAAAGTTGTTTTGATATTTGATTCACTGCCTGTCCCCAACGTAAAAAAAATTAAAAAAAGGAATCTAAAAACATAATGCATGGCCAAAAGTTAAAGCAACCTCTTCTTGGCCTAATTAAATATGATTAAAAAAGGAATCTAAAAACATAAATGCAAATGGCCAAAAGCTAAAGCAACCTCTTCTTGGCCTAATTGATACTCTTCATCATCAAACGCAGCCGGAGGAAGACCATCCTCTTCATCTTCCAACCCACCTAGTTCAACTTCTTCAACAACATCATTACCAAAGAATGCGTATTGTGAAGCATCAAATTTTTCTACTGCTGCGTCCAAAAGGGAAGTCAAGCTTTATAAATCAATCATTAACACTAGCATGAAAATTCACCATAAACAATTTCCTTTTGACACAGAACTAATGCAGCGTGACAAAGCAAGACATGGACCTCATATTATCCGCATTGTCATAAAAAAGAAAAGACTAACAACAGTGTTATCAAGTATTACACTTGTAGGTTCTTGTCTTCTTTCTTGTACTTCAGATGTCGTATTATTTTGTTGTGGTGCTGCTCTTTTATTATCTGTTATTTTTATTACTATCTATTGATTCTTGTACTTCCATCACTATTTGTTGTTTTTTATTGAACCGAGGGTCTATCGGAACAGTGTTGTTGTTCATGGGATTACACTGGGTTCGTTGTTGTTGTTGTACTAACAACAGGGTTAGCCATTTTAACACCAAGAGAGTAAAACAATTTTCAAAATTTAACTAACAACGAGTGTGGCATTGCAGCAATGAAGCACGTACTGGATTGATCCTGTTCAGTGAATAGTGGAGGTGCACTTAGGGTGGCCAACACCACCATTTTCAAAAAATAAAAAAAATTCAACCGAAGTTTGTTTGACCTCTTTAATGTTGAGTCCAGAAACTTCTTTCATTGATAAGAGCAATCAAAGTTCGCAAAAATAAAACAAAGATCTAACAAATTAAATTTAAATGACAAAAATTAACAAAGGGTCAAGTATAAAATGGATAACCTGCAGGTCGGTTGTCACCAAATTCCATAAATCCCCTACTCCCACCGCCTTCAAATTTGTCCATATATAAAAAAAAATAATCTGGCAATTTTTTCTAGTAACCGAACAATAAATTAAAGGGAAAAACAACTGAAATCTATCTAGAGAAGCACCAAAAACTATTAATTAAAAAGGAAAGTATTAAGGGGTATTTGATCTATTTGGAGGAATTGAAATCTGAAAAAGTCAAAGATAAAATTTAGAGAGAGAAATGGAGAAACCCTAGAAATTTAATGAGCTCTAGGGTTCTAAGGATGGGGAAATTCATTGGTAGAAAGAGGAAGAAAGGACAGAAATTTCTGTTACAGATTTTTAGGTGAAAACGGTGTGACCCATGTGGGCTTGGGGGTTGGGGATAACAAAGGGGTAACACTTTTGCCTTTTGTTTTTATTTTCAGGAATATTATACGAGTGTCAAAACTTTTCTTATTGATTATTATGATTTAATTTTATTAGATATTTTATAGTAGAAACTTAAATATTATTTATAACCTACAATCTATATCTATAATCTATAATTTATAATCTATATCTATAATTTATATAATAAATTAAAAGTGTTTGAACTTTTTATCCTTCATTAAAATTTCCGTAATAGACAAAATCTTCTTTTCACCTTTTTTTTCCCAATTTATAATTTGTAATCTAATTATCTTTATAAAATTAAATCCTAAAATATATGGGATCAGGACTTTAATATATGATAAGACATTCTAAATTAGGAGTACTGAAAATTGTTTTTTTTATTTGGTAGCATTACTAATTACCATAATTAGAATTGAAAATAAAGTTTGTTTTATATGGAAAACGTCATTTACTATTTTTCTTAAATATTTGTCAGTTAATTATTTAACTAATTATTTATTTGATAGCATAATAATTACCATAATTAGAGTTGTAAATAAATACAAACTTGGTATGACATTCCATGTCAAAGCACACCACCATTATTAAACCCTCTTCCATATCACAAAAAACGAGATAGATTAATTAAGGGTCGCATAATTGGCAGAGTAAATAAATAATGAAAACTTTGCTTTTGCTAAAGTCTACAAATTTTGTTATGCTTGTTTCGAAGTCTAGAGAATCTAGGTGGGGCTTCTAACCCAACAGACTCAATTATATGGAGTACAAAACTATGAAGAGATTGTGGCTCTTCTGACAGACCTCGGTGGAAAATAAAAAGAATGAGTTTGTAGTTAGGATAAGTTGGATCAGTGTTTCAATATCTTCGTTAAATTTTGTTTTAGTCTTACTTTTTGAATACTACATGTCAAGAGTTGATACACTATATTATCCTACTGTTTAGTTATTAAAAAACCCTGACAGATTGAATTATTAATGGGTTTAATCGATCAAAGCTATATAGTTTGGGTATTATGACTTAATCTCTTAAATCATTTTCGAAATTTATAGTTTATGAAAATCTATTGATTTTTTTTGCTTCTTTTGAATATGTAACTAATGAGTTGTTTTGTTTTTTTGATCAAATTATCAATTTTATTTTTAGTGCTTTGCTCATACATAGAAGCACCATGAATTCTTGATCGACTATCACTTTATCCTATATTTAGGTACCCGCTAAATATTTTTATGTCGTCTTGCAACATGTTTTTTCCTTAGTGGTTTTGTCTTGCCTAAGCACTATAATACATGCTAGAAGATTATGTGATTATCAAGGTCTGTTTTGAGAGTTGGAAACTTTTTTTCATGTAGGAGTTTTTATTTAAGAATGCTAAAAGTTAGTTCTAGAAAATAATGGTTAGATTGGTTATGTTGTATGGAACGGACATGATGCAATTTCAGTTTAGCAAGGACATGACCCTAGATAGAAGGTTATGAAGAAATTAGATTAAGGCATAAAGTTAGATAGTTAAAACCTAAAGCAAGATAAATGTAGGCTAAAGAATTGGAGAAATCGAAGCAAATTAAGGAATAAAAATGAGTTGAAAGGAATACACAGAAACTGTGTTAACGAGTTGAAAGGAATGCACAGAAACTATGTAACGAACAAGCTTCGAAAACATCGTCCGAAACTACAACAAAATAATACAATAGTAATAACACCTGTAAATTACAACAAAATAATACAATAGTGATCACAAAGCTTGAGTTTTGCTGAAAATAATTCTTGTGTGAGCAAAAAATTTTGACCCCAAGGAATAACTTAAATGAAAGCAAAGAAAATGTATATATATATACACACGTTGAATTCTATTATGTTGTAAAAACTAGTGAAGAAGTTGAAGGTTAAAAAATTAAGCATCCACCAATCTAGACATGCAATTAAATCAAGTTAGATGAGCATCAAACATAGTTTTTCAACAACTAAATGGGTTTCTTCTCTAGTTTAACGTGCATCTCAATATTTATAGAAGTATTTCCTTAATAGAGTCTTATTTTAGGAGTTATTTTCTAATTGATCAGTACAAAAAAAAATGTTAATTGATTTTCTTTCCATATATTTAAGGCAGTGTTTTGGATGGCGAAAGGCGACAAGGCCCAGCCTCGTCACGCGGCGAGGCGACAGCCTTTTGAATGTGCGGCGACACTTAATATAAAAATATTAAAATAATAAATAAATGATCAAAATTTCAATTAGTATATTACTATCATACTATGTTAATGTTATATAAGTTATTAAAAAAAACTACATAATAAGGCTACAACTTACTGGTTACTGTTACAGTAACAGTGTAAGTCTGGAAGATAAGTAAGGTTGTAACTTATAACATATTACAGAATACAGTGGAAGGAAAATAGAAGAAGAAGAGAAAAAGAGGAAGAAGAAAAAAACAGCACCAAAATACAAGTCCAATCGCTGGATTAAGAAGAAGAAGAAAGAACAAAAAAATAGAAATCAGTAGTTCACTGCTTATCGGAGTAGCGAGAGTCGTCAGAGTACATTGTCAATCCCTAAAATCGAACTTGTGAGATAAATGGTAGCAGCGGCAGTCACCAATTAGTAAGTTGTAGAGCCAGAATGGGTAAATAAGTCCTAAAATTAGCTTATATACATAAAACCCTAATTTTTTTAAAAAAATAAAAGGCAATGTCATTGTCGCCATATCTCCTCACCTTGCCATGTCGACTTTCTTGCAAATGCGATGCCTTTTGATTGTCGCAGCGCCACAACGTGAAGAGGTGACCAGGCCTCACCTCGCCATTCGCCATTGGTAACGTGGCGAACGCCTTTTACAACACTAATTTTAGGAGTCCCATATATTTTAGGAATCTAGTTAATATATAAAAATAATTAAATAATAAATTAAAAAATAGTGAAAAGCTAGTTTTGTCTAATGAAAGATCTTTTAATGAAGGATAAAAAATTCAAATCACTTTTCTAAGGGTCTTCACACTTTTAATAGAGTTTTATTTTAGCAGTATTTTTCTATCATATTTTAGGAGTATTTTTCTAATTGATCAGTACAAAGAAAAATATTAATTGATTCTCCTTCCATATGTTAGAAGTCCCATATATTTTAGGAATTTAGTTAATATAATAAAAATAATTAAATAATAAATTAAAGAAAATAGTGAAAAAACAGTTTTGTCTAAATGAGGATTTTTAATGAAGGATAAAAAGTTTAAATCACTTTTTTAAGGGTCTTCACACTTTTAATAGATTATAGATATCGATATTGATTATAGATTATTATTTTCTATAAATTTCTATTACAAAATTATTTTACCATTTCCAAGCTCCTCGCTATTAAATCAATACTCGTACAGTCGTACTTGACTTGGATTTTTTTGGGTGCAAAGAATATATTTTGCTAGTGATCAACACACTTATTTAAGTATTAATTAAATATTATACATTTATGTGTATTAAATTGTAATAGCCCAAATAAGCATGTGCTGGAAATATCAATAACCAGATTTTTTTTAGCAATGTTTGTAATATAAACAACATCAATAAACATGTATAGGCTACACAAGTCACCTTTAGCTCGTTAGATATCCAATAGTTGTCTAAATTTTTGGATGCAAAAGAATGTATTTTGCTAGTTGCCGACACATCAGTTAATAAACAATTAAATATTGTACATTTATGTGTCTGGAATTGTAATGATCAAAATTAGCACACATTAAAATGATCAATAACCAATTATACAGGAGAAATGCTTGTAATATAAGTGATGTGTGGCTTACGATGACACATTTTGCATCTTTAATCATGAATAATTGCAAGTTTTCAAGCAGTTGTTAGTATTTTTAATGTGTTTTGTGTTTACTTTCAGTAAATAAGTTCAATGACACAAAAGAGAGAAAATTGTGCTATAAAATAAAAGGGTGACTACTCTTTTGATAGACCGTCAGTGTCTTGACGAGTCGTCACACCTCCCGTCAAGCTGAAGCAGAATGGATGGGAAACTGAAGGTGGGTGACGGCCCAACTGACGGGTCGTTGGGGCCTCGACAGACTGTCACCCCTGCTCGTTGCTCGAAAATAGATCCACTCAAAAATTCAAGGCAAGTAACGATCCAGTTGACAGACCGTCAAGTCCTCGAAGGATTATCACCTTAACCATCAATGTTAAGAAGAAAGTGATCTAAAGTTGTATTTGGTAACGAGTCAAGCGATGAATTGTCACCTTGCCGATAATCTGTCAGACGACTTGCCAAGGGTGAAGCGGTATCGCATATTTGAATTTTAAATTCTCATTTTATTGGCATCTTCTATACTTGGATATTTTGTAATGCATATTCTCTCTGGAGAAGCAACTTTCATGGGGCTAAAACACAAGATTTTCTATTATAGATTGGAATTCTTAATTTCCACTTTGTAAACTTTACTCTAAAGATTATGAAATTTATTTGTTTAATCTCTTTTCATGTCATAAGTGGCTAAAAACTCTATAACTAGGGTTGTGGGATCCTTGGTGGGATATTACTTTTAGGGTTCATGTATTGTTGAATTTGTATTAATCTTGTGATTATATTGCCAATTCATTTGATTTAATGGATTTCTAACAGTTGAAAATATAAGAACAAGCATAAGTTTAACTTACTTGAAGAAAGAGGTTAATATCAGGAATAGGTTTTAGTAACAAGAATCCAGAGTTTCTAACCTTTGAATAAAGAGGTTAATATCAGGAATAGGTTTTAGTAACAAGAATTCAGAGTTTCTAACCTTTGAATAAAGATTGATGCTTGAACGAGATTAATCTCTTGAGGATTAAATTGAATTAGAATCTTATCACTTTAAATTTGAGAGAATTAAAGTGAAAATCATCTGCATAGGCTGGAAAACACTTGGATGAAAAGTTGAAATCAATTGCATTATAATTGCATATGTTGTTACAAACTCATATTTTACGTGACCCGGAAGTGATGGAATACCAAGGTAAACACAGTTTTAGTTTGTTTTCTCTCCATTGATTTTGTTGCAAGATTAATTGTTACAGTTTAACAAAAGTAAAATTACTCACCGTTCAATGCAAAACCCCGTATTCCTTGAAAATTATCAACTAATCACCATTTAAACTACATACAACTCAGTTAACACCTTATTACCCGTGGGATTCAACCCCAACCTCTGTTGGATTATATATTTGACAATGACCGCTTTCACTTTTTTAAAAGAGAGTTGTAGTTTGGACGTATCAAGTTTTGGCGCCGTTGTTGGGGAATACAATTGTTAATTAAGTTTATGTGTGTTATATAACTTCTAGTCTCATTTTCTAATTTTTTTTATTTGTTGTTTTTGTATTCGTAGGCTATAATTGTGCATGACAAGTACTCGCCATTCTGGTGAACCACTATTGACTTACGATCCTAAACTTAATAGAATATTGAGAAGAAATATGGAAGCATGATAAGAAGTAGAAAGATCGGTTGTACTTATCACCGCCTAATTGAACTAGTAGAACATAGACGCACCCAGTCGTGTGCAAAAGGATCTAGGTAATGATAAGTTAGTTGATCTTATAAATGGGCAATGTGTTAATAATATTGCCCCGACATATCAAAATTAATAAGCATGAAACATTGGACTCCAACAACCTACAATTAATTTTGCATTGGATGATGAAGATAATGCTAATTTAGATGAGGCTAGTGCTACTGGAGCAATTGTGTTACCCTCACTAGATCCTGGGGTTACCCCTGCTAGCTCCTAGTGTGAATTTTAATATCACCAACATGATGATATAGTTGTTGAACCTGAAGAGGTTGTTGATGTGCTATGGATTCATAGCACTTTCGATGCTTAAAATGATTAAAATATGCAAATTACTTAGGTTGTTTTGTTAGATATGATGTGTTTTTGTTATGTTTTTGGAAGAAACTAGGTTTTGGATGCTAAACTGAAGAAAAGGATGAAACTAAAGTTTTGGGCTACTTACCTGGGAACCTACGAACTATAGGTACTACCTACTGGGCGTAGGTGCTAATATAAGTGTCAAAAGTTGGAAGTCCAGAGGCTTAGAAGTGCAGAAAAGAAGACTACCACTTACGTAGGGCACCTACGATTTGTAGGTGACAGAGTAGGTTTCAGAAGATCATAGTCCAGAGAGTTCAGAAGCTGCTGGAGGAGAGAGGGAACCTATGTAGGACCCCACCTACGATCTGTAGATGGCCACCGACTCAGTTTTCCTTTTTCATTTGGGATTTTATTTTTAGGGTTTTCTTATATTCTATAAATACTCTTTTGACATGTTTTAGTTAGTTTACATATTCCATATACTTAAAGACATATATTGGATTCCAGGATTCGAATTTTGATCTTGGGATTACTTTGTTCTTGATTTTGATTGATAATTCAGTTACAAACTTTGGGTTTTATTCATTGATTATTGTGGTATTGTTTGAATATCTTCTGATACGCCCAAATTACACCTCTCTTACGAGAGAGTAAGCAGTCGCTGTCAAATATATAACCCAACTAGGTTGTGGTTGAATCCCACAGGGAATATGGTGTTAATTTAAGTTATTCGTGATTTAATCGACTAATAGTTAACAACTTCCTATGAATGGGGGTTTTCAGAGATTAAACAAAAGTTATTGTTCACTTTGTTTTAACATCTTGCAACTAATATTTCAATGTTTCAAACTAATTTTATGGAAAACCAGAGTTGTGTTCACTATGAGTATTGACACTTGATTTACACTAGTTATAGCTCAAGATTCTTATGACATGTAGGAACAACAGATTATCATTATCAAAGCACTATCTAAATGTCTTTCGACCTATTTAGATATTACATTACCTAATTCTTTCGAACTTAGGAAAATCCGTATACTTAGCCAGATCTTATCTCAAGTTAATTAACCTTGCTACAACGTTAATCATTAGATGGAAGTTTAATGCTTCCAAATCCTCATTGATAATTCACTTCCTATTAAATTGATTTCTTACTTCAAGCAAACCAATGATTAGGTCTAATCTATTATTTGCAGCCAATAGACAACATGCACAACAGAAGGATTATCAAGGAGTTCCTAATGCTTTGAGAATCTTGATTCAACTAATGAATTTACAAGACAAGCTCATAGATCCCACAACTCGGGTTAAGAGAATTAGCTCCTCATAATATAAAAAGAAATAACATATGTTGAATTCATAATTCAATGATAGTTAATTTACAAACGATGAAGATATATGATTGTTCTTCCTTCTCAAACACAAGAGAATTCTCAAAACCACAATAAGAATCCCAAAACTTAATTCAAAAATTCAGAGAAAAATATCCAAAAACGATTGTTTCCACTAAGTTCAAGATCCTTCTGAAAACCTAAAACTTTATCTTAAATACTTAAGCTAGTTTTGGATTTAAATTTCAAATCACAGAAAATTCACTCCATAGCTGACGACATAGGCTGATGGCTTATCAGGGAGTTGACGACTTATCAGACCAAGTCATCAGCTTCTCTTTCAAAATCCATGTTCTCCGCTTACAGCTGACTATCTGGGGTGATGGCTTATTAAGAAGTTGATGGCTTATCAGGTCAAGTCGTCAACTCTTCACTTTAGTTCTCACATACTGTTTTTAGCTGTCGACTTCTTCTGACGCCTTATCACCAAGTTGATGACTTATCAGCCAAGTCGTCAATTACAAGCCTCCTATCTACTTCTTCAAAATTTGTCTTTCTTGACATAGTTGTCGTAGGTTTTCATTCATCTTGACTTACCTGCAATATCACAGAGAATATAATCAAAAACGACAAAAATTACTTAAGAACTTACAAATATTCCGAGTTAAAAGCCTTAAATGTGCTAGCACAAAGCTCGCACATCAACACCCTTAACTTAAAATACTTTCTTGTCCTCAAGCAACTAACATAGTATTATACTACGATGCTTAACCAAGAGAATGCAAGGTACCTATGACAGTCAATCTTCAACTTTTGCTCAAAACACATTACCTTCTCCAAGTTCAATCACTTTAAACCCAACCATGTGTATTAATGAAGAACAACAATGTGACATAAGGGAATCAAGATATGACATCACATTAGCAAAAAACACCCACACATAAATACAAGTTACACTTCCCAAATAAGTAAGCAGCTAGCAATATAACCCATGTGCCCTTACAACAAAGAAGTCTCTCCTCACTCATATATGAAATCAAGTATGTCAATGTGGGGATGACCAAGAGACACTCACTCTCAGAAAAAAGTTCCAATCAATGTATGTCAAATACCATAAGCTTGTCCTTATTTTCATTACCTAAGTTTTTAGACAGTTAAGTTAGGATCACTATAGGACTTGTCTTCATCTTGTAACGTAGGCTTGGGGATGATATGATACGTAAGGATATTTAAAGTGACTAAGCCTCCTTGGCACTACACTATTTTGGGGTCTCACTTATTAACCATTTGTAAAGCACTTACTAACCTTATTCCTCCCTTTCTTTATTAAAGCATATTCAGGTTGGGAGTGGTTTTTTAGTCTTTCATTTTCTTTTTTTCACAATTTTTTTTTCTTTTCCTACTACACCCAGTCTTACTTTCTTTTCTCTTATTTTACCCTTCTTCATATTCATTTTACATCACGCACCCCTATGATATCCACCCTCAACTTAGACGATTTGCCTAAGTTAAAATGCATAATGTCCAAGGAGGACCAGGGCCAAAACAAGTTCATTGTGATACAAATAGGAAGGTGATAAGTCTAACAAGAAAAATAGGCGTACAGGCTCAAAATTAGGATCAAGGGATATCATTCACACATGGAAGGTTATTTACGCTAAAAGTGTACTAATATAAAAAATGGCCTATGATCCTTTCCTAACCACTATCCTATAACCTAGGTAAGACTAACTGAACAAGTTCTGGATTTAATACACAAAAAAAAACTTGGTAGTATCCCACACATATAGAGCATAAAGGTACATCACATGTTACTACCTATCCAGTTCATGCAATTGTTAGCATTGATTATCATGTCCCTAATACTAATGCCATAAAAAGAATCACAATAGTCTCATATAGATACATATCACACAGTTGCAAAATACACAATTGGAGAGGTATTTATCATTTATCCCAAAAATCAATAAAAAATATGTCAACCGCTCTAGATACTTATTTTTCTCCCAGTTAACCATAAAATATCACGAAACAAAATATAATACGCAAACACAACAATAACCTTAAACATTATGGTTAACTAAATACCACTCAAGGGTAAAGAACATAGACAATATACCCTTTAGGTTACAAGTACCCCACATCCCCATAGATAAGATCATGCATTGTCCTCAATGCACAAAATAAAACTAAATAACAAAGGTGAGGGGATACCCGCAATGCTTCAAGCGCGTGAATCATGAACCGTTGACTCTGCCACTGCATCATCAGCAAGAGCAATCACATCAATAGCATCAAGTTATGCTGACGCATCTACCACAGTGGTTGAAGAAGTGAAAAACTCCCCAATATTCTCACCAATAGTCAATGGAGGCCTACTAGCTGAGGCTCCCACAACTCTCACTCTTAATGCTTCTTCCACTGGCTCACCCTCCGCTTTTGATATTCGCATAGCTTTTTTAAGCTCTTTTTTATCTGCCTTTCTCTATGCTTTCTTCTCCGCTCTTCTTCATTTATCATTATCAATTCTTTTTTTTTTTATATTTTTTGTCGTTGTTTTCTTTCCTTTTTTTTCACTAGTTTTCAGTGATGTGAAACAGTGGATCTTTATCTTCGGATTCTTCAGCAATAGGGTCTGAAGATATCATAATTTGGTGGTGCTGTAATGCCACAATATTAGCTTTCACCTTGTCCAAAGTTGCTTTGAAAACTGCAAGGTCTGGGATCTATATCTCACTAAATCTTGCATTAAGTCGGTTCTCCAACTCATCAACACGTCTATGTAAATTTTGGAATGGTTCAATTGCCACCTTAATTCTTTTATCCACGGTAGATTCAAATTGAGTAGCAAACAACTTCAACTATGCATCGAACCTCTTTCCTTGCTTCACTATCTTCTTGAAATTAAGAGAAGTAAAAACATACTCCGACACCGGTGGTGCAACTATGGGATTTTCTTTTCTCTCAGGAACTAAAGTTGCCCATACAGAAGATGTTAGTTATACAGCTTCGAGAACTGACACCTCCACATTTTGCGTTGAACCATTATCAGTGCAACTATTTATACTACATCAGTCCTGAATGGTTCATTTTCAATTTTAACTTCTTTGCCCAAAGCTAGCATAGGCTGATTCTCATCATAGTTGATGGGATTATGAGTTTTTCGTGCATTAATCTCTTGATGAAAGCCTGTAATCTTAGGTACATGACCAACCTCACACAACTTCATAACCAAATAAGAAAAGAGGTATGCAGTGTTGGATCTTATTGCCCGAATCTTTATTTCATTCGCAATAATTTTCCCAAAGTTCAAGGGAAAGTTGGACATTAAACTTGCCACCAAAACTGCTTTATCTTCTCTTATAATGTTGTCTCCAGCTATTGGCATTAATCTAGATCATACAACGCCCCACCAAAATCTTGCCTCCTAAGTCATTGAGGCCTTAAAGATCCTTGCACTTGCATTTTTCAACCATTTTGGCTTTCCCTCAGCTATAATCTTTGCCAACCAAGGGCGTTGCTTTGCCCCTTCCTGTATCCTATAGTAGAGTTTTGGAGAAGGGATCGGAGGGATAAAGTTTGGGCCATGGAGAAATCTGTTGATAGTGTTGTTCGATAAATCCACCATTACTCCCCTCACTGGAATCTTATTTATGTTGGGCAGGTCCACAACTTTCTCTTCTTTCTTACACATATTCTCCAGTGTAGTGTATCCTGGTAGTTTGCGTAAAACTCCCGGACTAGTGTTGGGCAGAATGATTCACCTCCCTTTGTAGTCCATGCCAAATCATAGTCTTTAAATGCCTTCTCCATCTAGGATTACCTGTTAGCCCAGCAGTGATGTTCCTAATCTCTTCACATATCGTCCTCTTAAAACTTCTTTGTTTTATTCTTATCATTCCATCATGGTATATTCTATTTGCTCCGGGAACCTGCCATTTGACACTTTCTTGGACACCAGGATTCTTGCATTTTATCATATCTCCCCTTATATGAGGGTTTTCACTAGTTGGATGCTTAGAAGAAGGGTATTCTGGTGAAGGATCCTCAGAATTTGGCTACTCTGATGAAGCCCGCTCAGATGGAGAGGAGTTATCTTCCTCAGACTCAACTTCTTCAACTACCTCTTCCTCAGGTTGTAGAAGAGGTTCAACTATCTTTAGATTCTGCCTTATTTTGTGTCTCTGGAGATGTGGCTCTTTTTTTTCACTCTCAAACTCATTGAAGAGTTTATAAGTCAAGTTCTCCTTAGTTACCTTCTCAGCTACTTTCTTTGCTTTTCCTTTAGGAGGCATGATTAATTCTCTCAGTCGACTCAAGTTGCAGACTTACCTTATAAGATTTTCTGAGTTGCTCAGGGAAGAACAGGTGAGCTTGACTGATTTCTCAGAGAAGGAGAAGGAGATTTTTCACACCTTTTTCACTTGGTTTTGAGAAGAAAAAGAGAAAGTTGAATATTGGCTTTTGAAAGGAAGACCGACGGGAAAGGTGAAGTGATTGCACCTACGTAGCCTATTTTTTTGTTTTCTATAATTATCTAATAAGTAATAAATGAAAACCAATTAAAGTTAATAAATACTAATAATGAAAAGAAAATACACTAAAGAAAAATAGAATGGGGCAAGGTTATTTTTGGGAATTCGAAAAGACTAAGGCTGATGAGTTTGGGTTGGGTCGGACTTCCTTACTTGGGCCTAAACTTAAGTGATGACTTATCACATGTCTGATAGCCCGTCACTTGCGTTGTCATCTTAAGGCAAAATGTTGACTAATTTTTACTCTTCTGATGACCAAGTGTGACGACTTATCACATATGTGATAGTTGATCATCCTTGGTCGTCAGCTTTATCTAGATTGCATCCCATTTTTTATTCAATTGACGGCCTCATGTGATAGCTTATCATGAGGGTGACGAATTATCAGCTATGGTTTTCACCCTTATCCAGAATGGTGCCTATTTTTACTTGAGCTGACGACATCAAGTAATGCGTCGTCAGCTTGCTGATAACCCATCCACTCTGGTCGTCGATTCTATTTTACTGACAACATCGATTTCACCTTTATCCCTGCACACCTAAACAACTCATTACGAACACAAACTTTAAACCAAACATACTTACAACATAACAATTTGGGTTGCCTCCCAATAGCTCCTGATTTACTGTCGCGACATGACTTGGTTATCTTGACTACTCAGACTTCATCGAGATACACAGTGGATAATAGCTTTGCATCATCTGTTGGACCAACATAGATCTTAACTCTTTGCCCATTAAATTTGAACAAACTTTCATCTTTACCTTCAAGTTCCACCACACCTGATGGAAAAACTTGACTTACTTTGAACGACCCCGACCATCTTGATTTCAATTTGCCCAGAAAGAGCTTAAGTCGAGAGTTCAACAATAACACCTAATCACCAGCTTGAAAATCTCTCTTTTCTATCCTTTGGTAATGGCAATTCTTCATCCTTTCTTTATACAGGTCAGCTCTTTCATATGCCTCGAGACAGAATTCATCCATTTTATTTAATTGTCCCAACCTTAACTAAGCTTCTTCTTTCCAATTCATGTTCAGTCATTTAAGATCCCTCAAAGCCTTATGCTCTAGTTCAACCGAAAGGTGACATATTTTTCCATAGACCAACTGATATGGTTACATTCCAATAGGTGTCTTGAAAGCAATTCGATATGCCCACAAGGCATCATCGAGCTTTCGAGACCAATCTTTTCTACTCCCATTCACCGTCTTAGCGAAGATTGCTTTTATTCCTTGATTCGAAACTTCCACTTACCCACTAGTTTGTGGGTGATATAGAGTAGCCACGTTATGCTGCTTTACATCGTATTTCAACAAAGCAGCCCAAAATATTTTGGTACAAAAGTGATATCCCTCATCGCTAATGATAGATCTCGGCACTCCAAAATAGGAGAAAATATTTTTTTTTTTAGAAAAGACACCACTCTTTTGCCTTTATTATCAGCCAAGATTACTACTTCAACCCATTTGGACATATAGTCCACAGCTACCAAGATATATTTTAGTCTATAGGATCTCCTAAACGGCCCCATAAAATCAATACCCCAGACGTCAAATAGTTTAACTTCCAACATCTTTGTCATGGGCATCTCTTGATTCTTTGATATTGACACTTGTCTCTGGCACTGGTCATATTTTCTCATGAACTCATATGCATCCTTGAATAGGGTTGGCCAATAATAGCCACTCTGCAACACCTTTCTTGCAATACGATCACCTGCATGGTGACCTCTGACCGGAGAAGTGTGATAAGCTTCCAGAATACTCAACATGTCCACCTCCGAGATACATCGCCTAATAACGCTATCCATACACCACCAAAATAAATATGACTCATACCATAAGTAGTGTGTAACATCATGAAGAAACTTCTTTCTTTGGTGAAAAGAAAGATTCTCTAGGATAATCTCACTTACCATGTAATTTGCAAAGTCCGTGTACCAAGGTACTCGTTTAAGCACAACAACCAGGATTTTCTCATCCAGTAATGCATTATCGATTTCGAGCTCATCCTTGACTGCTTGATCTTCCTCAAGTCTAGATAGGTGATCTGCAACTTGATTTTTGCTTTCTTTTCAATCTTTGACTTCAATGTCAAACTCTTGAAGAAGCAACATCCATTTGATTAGCCTTGGCTTTGCATCTTTCTTTGCCATCAAATAACTCAAAGAGACATGGTCTGTATGCACTACCACTTTAGTCCCCCAATAAGTAAGCATGGAACTTCTCAAATGTATAGACTACCGCGAGAAGTTCCTGCTCAGTCACAGTGTAATTCTTCTGAGCCCCATTCAATGCCTTGATCATATAGTAAATGGAGTGAAACAACTTGTCTTTCTTTTGGACAAGCACATCCCCAAGCACCACTCCACTTGCATCACACATGATTTCAAACAACATCGACCAATCCGATGTAATAATGATTGGGGCAAAAACTAATTTCTCCTTAAGATATTTAAATGCCTTATTGCAATCATCATTAAAAGTGAACTTGACTTTCTTCTCTAGTATCTTACAAAGTAGATTTGCACTTTTAGAGAAGTCCTTTATAAATCGACGATAGAACCCTGCATGACTAAGGAAACTTCGCGCTCCCTTTATTGAAATAGGGGGTGGTAGTTTCTCAATAACTTTGATCTTGGGCCAGCGACTTTAATTCCCTTAGCTAAAATTTTATGACCAAGGACAATGCCCTCCTTCACCATGAAGTGGCATTTCTCTCAATTCAACACTAAGTTAAACTCCTCACATCTTTGCAATGCTCTACTCAAATTTCTCAGACATAGCTCAAAAGAATCGCATACCACTGAAAAGTCATCCATAAATACTTCCGAGGTATCCTCGACCATATTGGAAAAGATAGACATCATGCACCACTAAAAAGTGGTGGGTGCATTACGCAAACCAAACAATATCCGTTTGAAAGCAAAAGTACCATACGGGCAAGTGAATATCGTCTTCTCCTAATTTTCTAGAGCAATAAAAATCTGTTTGTAGCCTGAATACCCGTCCAAGAAGCAATACCAACCTCTTCCCGCCAACCTATCAAGCACTTGATCCATGAACGACATCGGGAAGTGGTCCTTCAGAATCCATGAGTTGAGATTACAATAGTCCATGCAAACTCTCCACCCTGTCATAGGATTGAGTGGAATCAGCTCATTTTTTTTATTTTCTACTACAGTCATGCCCCTTTTTTTGGGCACACATTGGACGGGGCTTACCCATACTTTCAGAAATAGGGTCTACAACTCCTGGATTAAGACATTTAATAATCTCCTTCTTAACCACTTCTTGCATCAGTGGGTTAAGGCGGTGTTGGTGCTTAATGGTTGGTGTGCAATCTTCCTTAAGCTGAATCTTATGAGTGCAAATACCGGGAGGAATACTAATGATATCGGCAATAGTCCAAACTATAACCCTTTTATATCTTCTAAGCACAGAGATAAGTGCCTCAACCTAGTGCTCAACCAAATCATCAGCAATAATCACAGGTAAAGTGTTTCTACTATCTAAAAACACAGACCGCAAATGTCCTGGCAACTTCTTTAACTCCAACGCCGGTGGCTCTTCGATAGATAGCTTAGCTGGTGATGTTGGCCGATTTTCCAGATCTAGGTTTAACTTCTTGGAAGAATATAAATAGGATCCTATTCCCATCAAAGCACACACTATTTCTTCGTACTCCTCGGTACCTTAACCATCAAAATTCATCAAAACTGCAGCCAGAGTTTCCACAACAAGTTTTTCCTCGATTGGAACCTCTTGCTTGTCTTCATAATAAATATTAATAATAGAGAATACACTCATCTCCTTGGATTACTTCATAGACTGGCACACATCAAAGTGGACTACCTCATCATTAACCCTGATCAGTAGCTTATAAGCTCTCAAATTAATAAGCATACTTCTGGTTGCGAGAAAAGGTCTACCCAAGATTATTGGTACCTTAAAATCCACCTTGCAATCCAGAATAACAAAATCTATCAAAAATATAAAGCTGGCCATCTTTACTAGCACATCATACAATATCCCTACTGGCCACTTCACTGACCTGTTCGCCATTACCAATCATATATTTATGGGTGTAGAATCCCCTAAATCCAACCTCTTATAAATAATAAGAGACATAAAGTTAATACTCACTCCGAGATTGCATAAGGCCTTAGCAAAATTAAGCGACCTAATAGTACAAGGAATGGTGAACGCTCATGGATTGGCTTTCTTTTGTACCAAAGATCTTGTTAATACAGTGCCACAATAGTGAAAATTATCCACCGGTTCATAGCTAAATATTCTCTTCTTTGTTATAAGGTCCTTCATAAACTTAGCGTAGCCGGGCATCTGCTCTAGTATCTCCACAAAAGGCATATTCACTGTTAGCTGCTTTAGCATTGCCATAAATTTTCTAAACTTTGTGTCATCAATCTTCTTTTTCAATCGATGGGGGAAGGCGGAAGGTGGTTTTAGGAGAGTAGTAACCACTACCTTCTTCTCTTTTCCCTTTTTTTCTAGCTCATCAACCTGCTGATGGTTAGATGTACTTGTATTTCCGTCCAGCTTCTCCGACTCCACTGGAAAGGTTTTATCATCTTCTACATCTTCTTCAATTACATCATTAATCACAACTTTGCCCATAGAAGGGCTAGGTAATACTTTACCACTCCGAGTGGTAATTGATATGCAAGAACTATTATTCTAAGGATTTTGCATTGTATCGCTCGGCAATGTACTTCCCTTTCTTTGATTAAATGCTATCGAGAGTTGGCTTATCTGCTGCTCTAACTGTTTGATAGAATTTTAGTGCAAATTTACTAGTTGGCTTATGGAAGATAAGTTACTCTTCATCGTCGTCACCTCGGCATTGGTCGTTTCAACTACCTTTAATAGTTTCTCCATCATGTCCTCCATGGACATTTTTCTTGAACTAGTGGCAGCATTATCATGGCTTCTAGGAGGTACATACAGTCTACTCCTATCACTTTTGTTCTTCCAACTCCCTTGGTCCCTATCTTTGTAACCAACTCTGTTGTAATAGTTCTGACCTTGATTCCCTTGGCTGTTGCCTTGGAAACCCCTGAATTATTTAGATAGTTAGCCTCTTCCTCAGAATCAGAATCATCTCTACTTTGTGACCCAACAACTTTCACTTTCTCAGTCTTCCCAGATAATAAATGTTTTGTATGTAGATCCATCTGGGTTTTCATGTGTGCCATACTTGGTTATTTTCCTCATCTTTTCGATGTTGCTTCGCAGACATACCACTAGACATAGTAAAGTTTGTTACCATAGAATCCCTGGTATGCCAAGCTCTACTTGTCTTAGTCAACCACTCCAACATATCTGCAGCCTCAGTGAACGTAAGCTCCATGAATGCTCCTCCTGCAGCATTTATACAGTTGATTTGGTGATGAAGTTTAGGGCTCTATAGAATGTCTCCATCAAATGTTCATCGGTCATCTTATAGTTGGTGCACTGTGTCAGCTTCTTCTTGAATCAAAGCCAAGTTTTGTGCAGTGCCTCATTTGGTAATTGTCTGAAATTGCTAATCTCGACCCTCAACTGTAACATCCCAGAGGGCGGAAAGAACCTTTCTAGGAAAGATTCTTTTAATTGACTCCAGTTTGTTATTGAATCAATAGCTAATTCATTCAGCCACAGAGTTTCCTCTCCAGACAGAGACAATGGGAATAGATACAAATGGATTGCATTCTACCCAACTCTAGGATTGTCAAAAGATTTATAGATGTTGATAAAATTCACCAAATACATATTTGGGTCATCCCCTGGAAGTCTACCAAATAACCCTTTCAGCTTTATCAGTTGTATCATAGTGCTAGTGATGTTCAACTTCACACCTGGTGCTAGTGGTGGTGGAATAATTGCTCCTGTAGCACCAGCTTCATCCAAGTTAGCATCATCTTTATCATCAAATGTGAACTGCACAGCGAGTTGATGGTTCGTTCTTTCTCTAATAGGCTGATTCTTTTTCACTGGTGCAACTACATTCCCAGCACGCCTCCTGTTTCTAGGCTCAATCATATCATCACCTCCCAGGTCATTATCAACCGCATTAGGTACCCGACCTGGGTTATTAGCATTTCGCTGATTAAGTTGCGCATTAGCCAAAACGGCTAATCTCTTAGCTTCTTGTTGGTCAACCATTCTACCAATCAAATGAGGTTCCGGATTAAAAGGTAATAGGGATTCCCCTGATCTTCTGGTTCATGGCATATACAACAAAGAACCTATAAAAATCAAAAATAACAAATAAATATATAATTTAGAAAACTATAACTATGAGTCAATTATCACAAATATACTCAATTGACGACCTTATTCCCCGACAATGGCGCTAAAATTAGATACGCCCAAATTACACCTCTCTTATGAGAGAGTAAGCGGTCGTCGTAAAATATATAACCCAACTAGGTTGGGGTCAAATCCCATAAGGAATATGGTGTTAATTTAAGTTATTCATGATTGAATCGACTAATAGTTAACAACTTCCTATGAATGGGGGTTTTCAGAGATTAAACAAAAATTTTAGTTCACTTTGTTTTAACAGCTTGCAACTAATATTTCAATGTTTCAAATTAATGTTATAGAAAACCAAAGTTGTGTTAACTATGAGTATTGGCACTTGATTTGCACTAGTTATAGCTCAAGATTTTGATGACATGTAGGAACAACAAATTATCATTATCAAAGTACTATCTAAATGTCTTTCGACCTATTTATATATTAGATTACCTAATTCTTTTGAACTTAGGAAAATTCGCATACTTAGCCAGATCTTATCTTAAGTTAATTAACCTTGCTACAACATTAATCATTAGATGGAAGTTTAATGCTTCCAAATCTCCGTTGATAATTCACTTCCTATTAAATTGATTTCTCATTTCAAGCAAACCAATGATTAGGTCTAATCTATTATTTGCAGCCAATAGACAACATGCACAACAAAACGATTATCAAGGAGTTCCTAATGCTTTGAGAATCTTGATTCAACTTATGAATTTACAAGACCAAACTCATAGATCCCACAACTCGGGTTAAGAGAATTAACTCCTTATAATATAAAAGGAAACAAAATATGTTGAATTCATAATTCAATAAAAGTTAACTTACAAACAATGAAGATATATGATTCTTCTTCCTTGTCAAACACAAGAGAATTCTCAAAACTACAATAAGAATCCCAAAAACTTAATTAAAAAATTCAGAGAAAAATATCCAGAAGCGGCTGTTTCCACTAAGTTCAAGATCTTTCTAAAAACCTTAAACTTTCCCTTAAATACTCAAGCTAATTTTGGATTTAAATTTCAAATCACAGAAAACTCTCTCCATAGCTGACGACATGGGCCGACGGCTTATCAGGGAGTTGATGACTTATCAGACCAAGTCATCAACTCCCCTTTCAAAATACATGTTCTCTGCTTACAGCTGACGACCTGGGCTGACAGCTTATCAAGAAGTTGATGACTTATCAGGTCAAGTCGTCAACTCTTCACTTCAGTTCTCACACACTATTTTTAGCTGATGACTTCTTCTGATGCCTTATCACCAAGGTTACAACTTATCAGCCAAGTCGTCAACTACAAGCCTCCTATATACTTCATCAAAATTTGTCCTTCTTTACATAGTTATCGTAGGTTTTCATACATCTTGACTTACCTACATCATCACAGGGAATATAATAAAAAACAACAAAAGTTACTTAAGAACTTACAATTATTCCAAGTTAAAAGTCTTAAATGTGCTAGAGCAAAGCTCGCACATCATCTTCAATTATGAATTTCGTTGATCGTTTCTCAACAATGAGTGGCTAAAGCCATTAGATAAGGTTGTGGGAAACCCTTGAAGATTTATGAAGTAGAATAAGTGCTAAGTTGTTCTGAACCGATATTCTTACATGTATTATGGTTACCTTTAGTTTCGTAGAGTTTTTTGCATTTGCAAACATTAATATCCTATCAGTATATCACTAATTACTTCACAAGAGGTGTAGGGATTAGAAAAAGATAATTACATTAGTAATTTGAAGATTAATTGTCAATATAGGCTAATAAGTTTAATCTACATAAGACGATTATATTTTATCTAATAACTTGAGACTCAAAAGGTAATAATTAACTGGGATATAGGAGAAGGATTTGTAATGCAATATCCTGAGACTCTAAAGGTAAAGAACAAAATCTGTCACTAAGTCTACAAGATAGTTGATGGTACATAACTTATTAGATATAACTTGCAAGGTATCGGGTTGGTTCAACAAAGAACGATAAACCTACTGAGTTAAGAATCCAGGGAGAACACAGTCCTAGTATTTGTCTTTGACTGATTACAACTATAGTTGAGTTCTGTTACTTGTTCAAGATTAGTACTATAAACCCTTCATTTACTCTTTGCACTGCTTGTTGATTCTGACAATTGAGAGGTAATTCCATGTATTCCCTATGGGTTTGACCCCAACCTTATTGGGTTACTTTACTTGACAACGACCGTTTTATCTTCTATTAGATGTATAGTTTGGGTGATGATCAAAATTTTAGCGCCATTGCGAGGGAATATGGTGTTGAGTTGTTGATTGAAGTAGCTGAAGTTTTAGGGTTTCTATTTTTTATTTTTAGTTGGGTATACGTCGGTGTATGCCTAACACCATGAGTAAGGACAATCCCTTACTCTCACTGAATCCTAACCTAGAGAGAATCTTACCATTTAATCATACCATGACAAAACCAGTACGTGCAGGACATCTTAAATGGGTTTCGGATAATCCTAATGTTGTACCTACCCTACTATAGGTGAACATCAGAACATTGCTAATCAGCAAACAGTGTAGTTATTGGAAAATACAGTTGGCGAAGGGACAGACAGGTTTGACTAGCTTAGTAGGTAGAGCTAGCCATACCAATACTGACAGTTGATCGTCAAGCAGCACTTGACAGCAATCAAAATAGAGCTTGAGGTAGTCAAGCTCAAGTGATCACAACATCCAGTACTTACAGCCATATGATGATGAAGAGGATATGAGATATGTTAAGCCACTAGAAATAGGAGTTATCATTCCTCCATTACTGCCCCCTAATGTGAAATTTGACATTCCCAGTGCCATGATCCACCTCTTAAACTTGAAAGGTATGTTTTTGGCTTGGATATAGATGATGTAGATATGCATCCTGCTAATTTTGTTCAGATTTACACTTCTTCTACTATTTTGGGTAGATCAGGAGGCACTCAGATTGATGTTGTTCTCTTTTTCATTGACTGAAGAAGTTTTTTTCTGGTTGGGGAAACTTCCTAGAGGATCTATTACCACTTAGAATGAGTTGCACAGGCAATTCTTAAATTGGTTCTTTCCTCCGGACAAAATGTTACAATTAAAAGATGAGATATACAAGTTTGGGCAGATACATCAATTCCCAAGCTATGGCAGATACAATAACTGGAGGAACATTCATGAGATTATGCTGGGAGCAACATCTGAGATTCTAGACTCAATCTCTGTCACCAACCGAGGGTGGCAAACTTGGGAGGCCGAGAGGGTGCTGACACTTATGCCATTGGATCTTCCAGAGACCATAGAGTAGTTGATGATTCCGTAGTGCAAAAAATTATGCAGCTGAGGACTGCTATTGGGTTACTAACTAAACAGTTTACAATAGTGAATTTTGAGAAGGTGAACGCCGTAGGTTCATAGGGTTCAGCCTCCAGAGCATATGAGTTTGACTGAGAAGAGGAGGCTAAGTATCTTGATCGAGAATTGGTGGGTTTTTGAGAAAAATAACAAGGAAACAAAGGTCGAAATTATTATGGATATAGATACAGAGATTGCAGTAGGGAGCATGATGGTGACTGGAGATGAAAAAATGACTACAAAGAGAAGAGAGATAGGTATGCCCCGCTAGGCAATCATGATATCAAATTGAGAATGAACATTGTTGTCCAAACGGGTGAAGGGTCAAGAAAATCAGAAGACATGCCTTAAGGATATTAAGGCTGATATCTTGGGTACGAATCAGAAGTTGAGTCTCATGCGACTGCAATTAAGAAGTTAGACCAGAAGCTTGAGCAGATATTTGCTACTTTAAATTAGAGGAAGTTGGGAACCCTTTCAATCAACACAGTTAAGAATCCAAAGAATGATGGTCATTGTCTCACTATTAAAAATCAGAGTGGTAGGTCTACTATTGATTCCCTGTTGCTTACTATGGAGATGTCAAAGAATGATAGTACTGTGGTTGATGAGGCACCTGTCATGGAGTTAGATAAGGTGAAAAATATTGATGTTAGTGTTAAGGGTAAGATCGATGAGTCCATAGTGAAGCAAATCCATGACTGGCCCCACCTTTTTATTAAAGACTAAAATAGAAGAAGAAGGAAGGAAAGTTTTAGAAATTCATTGAGATGCTGAAAGATTTGAGTTTTAACATTCCTCTCCTTGATGCTTTGGAGAAGATGCCTAGGTCTGCCAGGTTTATGAATAAATTGATGATAAAGAAGAGAGCGGCTAGTTTTAAGGACGTTGGTGGATTATACCATTGCAGTGCAGTCACCTCTAAAGTCTTTAGCCTAGAAGAAGAGTGATCCCAGTGCGTTCATGATCCCATGTACTATAGTGACATCCAAATTTTCCAAAGCATTATGTGACTTGGGATCCAAAATTAATTTGATGTCGTTGGTTATGTTCAAAAAATTGGGCCTGAGTCCTCTAGAGCCGACTACTATGCGGTTATTGATGGCAGACTGTATAGTAAAGAAACTCGTGGGCATATTATTATGTTGGTGAAAGTTGATAACTTTATTTTTCTGGCTGACTTTATCATTTTGGATTGTGAGGTTGACTTCAAGGCCCATCATATTGGGAATACCTTTCATGGCCATTGGTAGAGCAATGTTTGAATTGGAAAAGGGGGAGCTCAAGTTCAGAGTCAATAATGAGGAAGTCGCTTTTAACATCCAAAGAACTATGAAGTAGCCAACCGACATGAATGTGGTGTCATTTATCCATTGTATTGATGATCCTTGAGGTTATTCCATTGGGTATCTCGATGAATTCTGACTAATCAAGGTACCCACTTTGTGTCGCAATGTTAAATCAAGGCTGCATGGGAGGCAACCCACTATGTTAGTGTTCACAAGTGTTTTTCTTTTTTTTTTTGTGGGTATAGTAACATGAAGAATGGCTTAGAACATGGTAATACATTACTTCATTCATGGTATTCCAGGTAAGGGGAATTTGTGACCAAATCATGAAGGTCATGTCCTACATGGGCCAAGTAAGTTTTAAATTAAAATATTAAAAAGATGTTTTGAAGATTTTTTGGACTTGAGCTTGTGAATATAATTTTGAGGTGATAAATACCGTTTATAACTTCGTAAGTAGTACAGTAAGTGTCAGAATACAAAGTCTAAAGAATAGTAGAAAGGGTAAAAAAATTGTCCCACCTACGGCCCGTAGGTGGTGCCGTAAGTGGCATGTTTTTGCGCCCAGTTTTGTTTAAAAATCTGGGCTCACTCCAACCCTAAATCGACATTAACCGACACCCTCGCTTATTTAAGCCTTTAAATTGCCATTTTAACCCCATTAAACCTTAAAATTCTCTCTTCTCTCTCAAATTCAAAAACCTCCCACTTCCCCACACTTGATAAAAAGCAAGAACACGACTTGTTCTTGGTACCAATTTGTCCTAAGGAACTAAGTACATATTCAAGCTAGGGTTTCACTTCATCTTTTCATATTTTACTTCCAATATTTTAAATAAAAGGTAATTTTCTTGGCTCCTAATAGTATTATCTTGTGCTAAAATGAAAATAAGTGAGTTGGTATGTTTATTCTCATGCAAAATATATGGAAATCAACAGCGTAGTATCCCAGTGCCTTGATCGAGAATGAATAAGGCTAGGATATCACCTCTACACTCTTCTCGGTCTGATAAAGGAAAGGATGATGATGAAGAGAAGGTAGAGTTTGAGTCACCTCTAGTGGCAGTTACATAGGACCCTTAGTCTGAGGAGGGTACATACTAAACTTTACATTAGGTGCCACCACCAGGTATAAGCCACCATCTCAGACAGATCAGGCCTCCGACCCTACACACATCTCAATCGAGCCTATTAATAAGGTAAACCTGAGATGATATGTAGAGAAACTTTGACTGCTTTATGAGAGAGACAGTTTTATGACCGTTTAAGAGAAGAGATGAATAAAGTTGTCTGGGTTAGCTGGAGAACCATTGTTGAAGGCTGCATTTGATAGGTAGTAGTTGGGGTGGATGACCAAACCCCTAGGTTCGTACAACTCGGCATTGGTGCGAGAGTTCTATGTCTCCAACCATGTCATAGTATCTTTGACTATACCTAGAGGTAGGATACATATAGAGCAACCACAGTTAGAGAAACTGCTAAGAGGGGTCATGGTTGATATTTGAGCGACGACCATCCGTTGAGTTCTTTTTGGCACAGATTGTGCAACTCCTACATCTACAGCTGAGTGTGATCACCATTTAAGATTGGTGCATAATAGACGTTCTATGAAAGAGTGTAAACATAAGAGTGAGAGGGTAGGTTTGGAGAGATGGATCATCTATTATATTTTACCTCTTAGTGTGGATGCCTCTTGGGTCGAGGGGTAAGGTGTTATACCCTAAAAATCCAAACCAATGTTAACATTGTATTTCAAGCTCATATATAGTAGATTATTGTTCTTTGATAGTTTTATGAGTTAGTTTGAGGTATATTAAGGTATCAAATAATTCCTAGCTATTAGACAAATCGAAATAACCCTTACCAATTGAAATTTTGATAAGAATGTTGCCTTAGATAGCTTTAAAAGAGAATATCTTTTGGTCTACTTAGAATTTTCTAGCTCGAGACCCACCAAGTTATGGGAAATTGAATTATCTTTTCAATGATACCGATTTCATCTAAATCCGATACTCGAGTTAGAAGTTATGGTACTTTTAGTGAAACCAGTAGCTCAATATGAGCAGCACCGTATCGCGGTAACCCCAAAAATGCGTTTGTAATTGTCATTTTTCAGTGAGGTTCCACGATGATGCCATGTCACACCAAAATGCCAGCTCAAAATTGTCCTTTCCAGTGGCACAATGCGATATCACCACATCGTGCCATTGGACAAAATAGGGATTGTCCTTTTTCCACTGGCCCGACGCGATTGTACCGCGTCACGCCGGGTGTCTGATATGGGAAAGTACAAGGGAACATAAAACACACCCCAAACAGTCCACAAATCACAAGATCCGAGGACCTTTTAGAGACCAACTCTTGGATTTAACAAATACAACAAGAATACAAGATACAAGAGTGTATTTTATCACCAAAACAACTACAAAAACGTGATGAACAAGATGACAACAAAAATAACCAGATTTGGGTTCCGCAATAACAAGATACAAAAAAGGATAGTAACTTGACATACAATATTCACAAATCTAAGAACCCTAACAATGAGAAAGGACCCTAAGACAAATGAATAGCAACATCAAGTTCTTACTTGGACCAAGAGGGACTTATGAACCTCAAGACCTAAGTTTCCAAGCAAACAAACAACAAAAGTGATTCCACCCTCTTGTTGTTACCTAGTTCCATCTGTCGGATTTGCCTCAAGGAAAGAGGACTTTGTCTTTCTATGTTATAGAATATTCATATTCATCAAAAACTAATGAATTAAACCCTAAAAGGTTCTATTTATAGATATTACAAAAATAGTGTGAAATGTCCATAATAGCCCTTCAAGAGTGGGTTGCCCCTTTAGTGTTTGTAGTGGGCCATTTTTGATGTGTATTTGGGCCCTTAATTATGCTTCTCCTGCACACACACTTGGACAACTTCATTACACACCCAAAAGAGTCCATCTACGTAATCACACTCGTATCATCCTCCCCTTCCTGAAAAGGATTCGACCTCAAATCCATGCCTTGCAAAATCAAAAGAGAAGACAAGCAAGCACACTTCCTCATGGCATGAGGGTTAGGATTATCAAAAATAAACAATAATGGTATGCACTCAAAACATTCAAAATAGCCCACACTAAAAAAAGAAACGAAGGACCCTTTGAGTTCAAGTCTCGGCCAACAATAAATCTTGACATGCCAAGGTGGTTCATATTTGACATATAACCAAGAGTTCTTAGTGTTAAAACATAATGAAGCCATCGACAAAGTCACCAAGGACTTGGCTATGATAAGCACAAAAAACAAACGCACCTAAGCCGAGAGTAAATCTTCCCCATCCTAAGATGGCATCGGGATCAAATAGAAAGAGTGGCCATAGACGCGGGTCTAAAAAACACACCCATTTCCCGTAGTGTTTACCACAACCACATGGCCTACTCTCTACATTGGCATACATATCATCATAAGTAAAGAGAGAGTAGAGAAAGATGGCACTCAATTCTACTTCTACTATGGTGTCCTCGAAAAAGCCACACAAAGTAAAAGAAGAAGTAGTTTCCAAGACCACACATTCCTTACCCTTAAGAGTACTCTCATCTTCCAAGAAAAGATTTCCATTTTTAGGAGGAATGTTGTCACACCATACTGGGTGAGCAAATATGCTATAGCGTCCAAGGCAAGCTATACCATTATTTTCACCACTAGGTCTATTAGGAGTGTTTAAACTATCTTCAAACAAGATATTGTACCTAAAGAGTGAATGATCTAACCCGCGGACAGATTTGGAACGTTCACTCTCTAATAAATCATTATCAAGTTCCAAGGATATGTCAAGCACACGATTAACCCTATGAGCCAAGCAAACATTAGAATCCTTACAACAACATAGGCTCACGGGTTCACTCCTTTTTTCTTGAACAACAATTTCAAATTCTTCACTCACTTGAGACTCATTAATAACATCACACATATCCTCAAGTGGTGGGAAAGTTTTACTCACAAGTTGGGCAGCAACTTCCTCCGGGAAGCTCTCAACGGAAGGTGCTTGGACAATTAGATTTTATGGGTATAGTTTGGGTAGCAATTGGCATATAATTTCAATGTGCCGTTTCATATCTTCAATATTGTCATTGATATGATCACAGTTGGCATTGAAATTATGGGCAGCCATTGTACCTAACAAAAAGACACAACAAACAAAGAAAATAAACAAACTTGTTAGCTCAAAAATGTCTTACCACACTCTCACTCTCAACTTTTACCTCACACTTGGTTTTACAAGTGTTGAAAGCCAGTTTGTACTTCGTGAGTGATTGAGGGTCGAGTCTACTCTTGTCCCGGAATTGATTTTTGTTTGAAAATCAAACAAAATCTTGTAGGACTTGAGTCAAGACCTAACAACGAATGAAAAATATAAAAGTACACAACAAACATAAACACAAACAAATGGACACAAAACTAACTTACAAGCTAGTAGGAGATTACTAGGTTGTTAATTAGTGTTCGAACCAACAAACGAACTAAGAGACAATAAAATGAAACTAAGAAATCTAAAATTTGAGCCAAAATTATTACGTGAACAGTGTATATGGTGATGTAGCGGTCCACGTGGCAGTCCACTAGTTGTTCGGTTCTTGACAAATTTTAATTTCACAATTTGGACTTTGGTGGAAATTGTTCAGTGAAGGGAAATACAAACTAGTTTTTGGAGCTCCTTTTTAAATTCAAATTTCAAGACTTAAAAGTCTTGGACTAGACTTGTACTTCTCCTTAAAACATGGACCCCTGTTTTATGGAAAAGGTTGAGATGTGATGTAAAGTTGTTTTGGTGGTTGGGAGTCTTTCAAGATTCAACAAATACTACACTTTGTCTTTCACCTTTTTAAGATCTAAGTTCACTTTAATGTTAACCAGGTGATGAATATGGTGAAGAACTCCAAGAACACAACAAACAAACAAGAAAAACCACCAACAATCTCCCAAGAAAAAACAAGTCCACTAAAACAAGGTCAACAATCTCACGGCTAAGACCACAAAGGTAGCAACAACAATCGACTAAGTCCCCTTTGTGTTGTGTTTTCGATTTTACAAAAGGTGAAGGGTGTGATGAACAACAAGAATACAACAAAAACCTTTCAAGATATACAACACCACCACAACACAAGGCCTTCAACTCGGTCAAGGCTAGAACAACAACGACTTCCAATCGGCCACACTTTGTTCATAACAACAATATTAACAATTCAAGTTCAAGTTTGGATCGACTCAAAGTGTTAGTAAGGAACAAAACTAACACTACAAATACACAAGACAAGTGAAATACTCCTAGACCTAGACTCAAGAAAAAATCTCGGCCAAGAACACCACAAGAACACAATTTTGCCCAAGAACACAAACATGGATATATTATTATTTTTCTAGAATTTTCAAATTTTTAACACTTTTTTTTGAATTTTATAACAAGCAAGCCCAAGATTGATCTTGTAGGAATAATATCAAGCCATGCTCTGATACCAAATGATACGGGAAAGTACAAGGGAACATAAAACACACCCCAAACAGTCCACAAATCACAAAATCTGAGGACCTATTGGAAACTAACTCTTGGATTCAACAAATACAACAAGAATACAAGATACAAGAGTGTATTTTTATCACCAAAACAGATATAAAAATGTGATGAACAAGATGACAACAAAAATAACCAGATTTGGATTCCGCAATAAAATGATACAAAAAAGGATAGTAACTTGACATATAATATTCACAAATCTAAGAACCCTAACAATGAGAAAGGACCCTAAGACAAATGAATAGCAACATCAAGTTCTTACTTGGACCAAAAGGGACTCATGAATCTCAAGACCTAAGTTTCCAAGCAAACAAACAACAAAAGTGATTCCACCCTCTTGTTGTTACCTAGTTCCAAGTTTCAGATTTGCCTCAAGGAAAGAGGACTTTGTCTTTCTATGTTATACAATATTCATATTCATCAAAAACTAATGAATTAAACCCTAAAAGGTTTTATTTATAGATATTACAAAAATAGTGTGAAATGTCCATAATAGCCCTTCAAGTGTGGGCTGCCCCTTTAGTGTTTGTAGCGGGCCATTTTTGGTGTGTATTTGGGCCCTTAATTACGCATATCTTGCACAAACACTTGGACGAATTCAATACACACCCACAAGAGTCCATCTACGTGATTGCACTCGTATCAGTGTCAAAATCAGAATTTCTAGTTTCCAATTCCAAGTTTTAATTTTCCCAAGGGATTTTAAGTCTTTTTCCTTCACCTTAGTTAGTCCAAACACGGAATTTAAGTCTCTAAATACCACTTTTACATCACTTTTAACAATTTTCCCCAAATTAAAATCACTCTTTCTCAAAAGAATAAACCCTAACCTTCAAAATTCAAGACAAAATCTCAAGAAATTCACCATCAACTCTCATGAATTCATTAACCCAGGTATGTTAAGTGTTCATCCATGGGTTCCTTCCACCCACGGAGTCTAAGTATCCTCTTTTAAATCTAAAGTTGTGATCTTTACAAGTTATTATGATTTTAAATTATGATTTTAACCATGAACTCCCATGAGTTGAAATTCTATACCATGTTTACATGAAATTGTTATTATTTATTAGACCCCACATGTTTTAATGTTGTTATTCACTGATTTAAATTATGATTAAGTGTTATTAATGTCGAAATCATGCCATTACTCCAAGTTTCATATTATTCCCATGATTAGTTTAAACTATGAATATAAAGTGTTTGATGAAATGCCTATAAGAATGAATATTTGATAAAAGCTTTCATGTTATGTCCTCCAAGCTTAAGTACTATTTTACTATTATTACTATTGAGTCCTGGGTGTTATGAATACCCGAAAACTTAGCTGTTTACCTAGTCTCATTATCTTCAGAACATTTTTAGAATATAGTATGAGCATTATCAGTTCAGTTAGTCATCAGAATCAGTTAAACTTAGAATAGTTTAGCATTTCGAGTCACTTCAATTAGGAATAGAATTTAGCACCAAGCGAGTGTAGGGATAGCGGTTTCCCCATTAGATAGGCATAATCGTTAGTAGCAGTCCCTGTACTACAGAACTACATAGCCAGCATAGGATATGACGAGTCTCCCATTAGATTAGATTTTCTAGACTATCAGCCATAGTAGTGGTAAGTCCTCTTATTTTAAGTACATGATTTATTTAGTTCAGAATACTTTATCATTTTCAGTTATTCTATTTAGTCGGAGATATTTGGGGGTTGGCCTATCAGCTCCTCAGTTAGTCAGTAGAAGTTTTTCAAACTATTTTAGATAGTTAGTCAGCTTCTCAGATTTCAGTTGTCATTGTCAGATATTTTATTAGTATTATTAGTTATGCCTTATAGATTTTATCAGATTTATGACTTAAAACCTTATGGCATTCCTCAGTTAAATTCCCTATATGATCTTTTGTTATTAGTTTTACTCAGTGCTCACAGCAGGTACCAGCTCATGTGTTAGCTTGTGGTCCCTTGGGACTGTAAGCACCGTATGACGCCTAGGGTGTACTCTCAAGGTTTTACACAAAGTATGATTAAGAAGGCGACATTAAATTTTTCTACAAAGTTTTTATGGTTGTTAGTGCATTATCGATTATGCCCAACTGTAGTGGATAACTTATTTGCATGGGATGGTTTAACACTGACTGCGAGCATGGAAGATGGTTATAGTATTGATTTTGTGGCCATCATCAAATATGAGATGCACAAGCAAACGTTTGGGGAGATAATCGCACTGCTCTTTTCTTGTTTGGTATAACTGATATATGATGAGGTCGGTGTGCCAGATATTTTTGGTGTTGATGTGAGAGTAGAGGCGATGGGCATGGCCTAAACTAGTATGATCAAGGATATAACTAACCTGGTCCCTACATAGAGGTCCCGTACATCTCCGATAGTTATTCTAGCCTAGTCTGAAGCCCCATTAGTTCCTACAAAGCCTACAACTATAAAGGGAGTAGATATTGGTGTTGTTATGGATTTTGAGATGGAGGTACAGAGAGAGGCCCCCGAGATGAGTACACAAGGCGAGGGGACCGCAGCCACAACCATTTCAATTCCAGCTTCCTCATTGGAGCTAGTTGGGACTTCTGCATTACCTCCTCGATATACTACTACAACTTTTGCTATATGTATGATATTGGAATATGGGAGGGTTGCACCACATAGTGAGGGACCATATCCATTAGAGTCAGTCATAGGCAATCAAATAGTAAAGCATTGGAAAGCTAAAAACATTGCTGAAAACTAAAGAACATAATGATTTAACATGAAAACCTCCTTACTCAAGAGAGGAAAAACCACGGCTTGCCCTCACAAGTATCCAACACTCCACTATAATCAAACTCTTGATTACAGACTCCAATGATCCTAACTCTAGGTTCCACCTGCTTGTAATAACTCTACTACAAGCCTACCTTGACAACTCTGCCAAGAACTAACCTTGATATTGATCAACTTTAACCAATATCAAACTCCGGTAACTCTACCTAAGGTCACTCAAGAAAACAAAGAAAGCATTACTCTTATAAGACAAGTAATTCAATTATAGACCATGACTCTACTTAAGAACACTTACTTTTTTAGTACATAAAGAAACCAAGAACTTGAGAAATATTCCAAAGTTGAGTTTTCGCCTATTTCACTCATGGATTATCAGATTATGAAAACTCACTAATTGTGAAGCATTTTTTTCCTTTTATAGTGGAATAATAATTAGGGTAGAAATATGATTGGGCTAAGTGTCCTGACTGGTACAAATCTCACAATAGACAACAAAACTGTGCAGCCCATGTGGCAGCTATGTATTTCTACAAAGACCCAAGCACCTGGTCCCTTGTTGTCAGTTAATCATTATCAAAATAAGATACAACAATTTTCCCTCTTTTTAATGATGATAAACCACAAAACTTAAGCATCAAAGTCATTCACCTTATTCAACCGGAGTGATTATCAGTACTGTCAGTGAATGTTCCCCTATTACTTTGCACCTTGCTTTTCTCTGTCAATATATCATGCAACTTAGGGACATGGTCCCTTGTTTTAAAATTGACATCAAAATCTTAACTCATTTAGTTTATTTTAATGTTTCCCCAGTTAATATGATTGCACTCATCAATGTGTATTTGAGCATTCTTCCCCCTGTCAATATACCTTCATGAGCCCATCATTATTTCACCTTTCGAGCATTCTTCACCTATCACCTATCACCTATTTATATTTAATATATATGCATCTTCTTGGAATGTGACAGTTATTTTTAGTAGATATTCAACATTACTTCAGGGTGCCAATTATTTTTCTAAGATAGACCTCAGATCCAGCTATCATCAGCTCAGAGTCAGGGATTGTGACATTTCAAAAATAGCTTTCAAAACTCGGTATGGCCACTTTGAGTTTCTAGTCATGTCCTTCAGTCTCACGAATGCCCAGCAGGCTTTATAGACTTGATAAACCGAGTGTTAAAGTAGTACTTGGACATGTTTATCATAGTCTTTATTGATGACATTCTTGTCTACTCCCATAAAAAAAGATCATGTAAATCACCTCAAAATAGTATTTCAGACTCTTAGAGCCCATTAGTTGTTTACTAAATTAAGTAAGTGCAAATTCTAGATAAGATCAGTAGCTTTCTTTGGCCATATTATTTTCGGTTATAGCATTAGAGTTGATCCTCAAAAGATCGAGATGGTGAGAAACTGGCCTAGACCCATCTCTCTGTCAGATATCAGAAGTTTTTTAGGTTTGGCTGGCTATTACCGCTGATTTGTTTAGAGATTTTCGTCTATTTCTTCCCCCATATCCATATTGACTTAGAAAAAAGTTAAGTTTCAGTGGTCAGATTCTTGTGAGAAGAGTTTTCAAGAGTTGAAGACTCGACTCACTACAGCCCCAGTTTTGACATTACTAGATGGTTCAGATGGGTTTGTTGTGTACTGTGATGCTTCTAGAGTTGGGTTGAGATGTGTTTTGATATAGAGGGGTACGGTTATGGCCTATGCTTCTAGACAACTTAAGCCCCATGAAAAAAATTACCCTACCCATGATCTTGAGTTAGTAGCTGTTGTGTTTGCCTTATAGATTTGAAGACACTATTTGTATGGAGTACATGTTGATGTGTTCACATATCACAAAAGCTTGCAGTATATGTTTTTACAGAAGGATTTGAATCTGCGTCAGACGAGATGGTTAGAATTTCTAAAAGGTTATGATATAAGTATTTTGTATCACCCAAGCAAGGCCAATGTAGTAGTAGATTCCCTAAGTAGATAGTCTAAGGGTAGTGTTGCTCATGTCGATGGTGATAAGAAGAAGTTAGTGCAGAAAGTTCATCAGCTTGCCAAATTAGGTGTTCGTTTGGTTGATTCAGTTGAGGGTAGTGTGTGGGTTCAGAATAGTTTGGAATCTTCATTATTTGATAAAGTGAAAGAAAAGAAAGATACGGATCCTAGTCTAGTGAAGCTAAAGGAGAGTCAGAAATTAGAAACTAGAGGTTTTTTCCCAAGAGGGAGATGGTGTATTGCATTACCAGGGTAGACTGTATGTACCGTGTGTTGATAAGTTGAGATAGCAAATTCTTAAAAAAGCGCATGGTGCGTGTTACTCGATTATCTTGGGGCCACGAAGATGTACCACAATTTGTGGGAAATCTATTGGTGGAGTGGGATAAAGAGAGCTATTGCAGAGTTTGTAGCTAAGTGCTCCACATGTCAGCAGGTTAAGATTGAACATCAGAAGCCTAGTGGGTCTATACAGGAGTTCAGTATTCCCACTTTGAAGTAGGAGGAAGTGAACATGGATTTTGTGACAGTTTTGCCTCGTACTCGTCGGCAGCATGATTTTTTTTGGGTCATTGTGGACAGAATGACCAAATCAGCTCTTTTCTTGCCAGTCCATACTTCTTATTCTACCGTGGACTATGAGAAGCTCTATCTCAGATAGTTGGTTAGGTTGCATGGTGTTCCGTTATCTATCATCTCTGATAGTGGTACTTAGTTTACCTCTCACTTTTGGAAATCTTTTCAGAAGGGTCTTGGAACCCAAGTTCACCTCAGTACAGCCTTCTACCTGTAGATAGATGGTCAAGAAGAAAGGATCATTCAAACCCTTGAGGATATGTTGAGAGCGTATTTAGTTGACTTTAAGGGCAGTTGGGATGAACACTTGTCTTTGATTGAGTTCACATGTAATAACAACTATTATTCCAGTATTCAGATGGCTCCGTTTGAGGCTCTATATAGAAGGAGATGTAGACCTCTGATTGGTTGGTTTGAAATAGGAGAAACCTCTCTAGTAGAGCCTGACTTGGTGTTTGATGCTTTAGAGAAAGTTCAGATGATCAGGGAGAAACTTAAGACAGCCCAGAGACGGTAGAAATCATATCCAGATGTAAGGAGGAAAGATCTTAAGTTTGAGATTTATTATTTCGTATATATGAAGATCTCTACCATAAAGGGAGTGAAGAGGTTTGGTAAGAAGGGGAAGCTTAGTCCCTGATATGTTGGCCCTTTTAGAATTTTGAGCCGCGTCAGAAAGGTGTCTTATGAGCTTGAGTTTCTTGCAGACTTAGCATCACTGCACCAAGTATTCCATATCTCCTTGTTGAAGAAGTGTATTGCTGACCCATCTGTTGCTTTTCCCTTAGAAAGCGTAGATGTTCAGAATAGTCTTTCATACGAGGAAATTCTAGTCAAAATTCTTGATTGACAAATTCGTAGACTAAGGAACAATGAAGTTCCCCTAATCAAAGTTCTTTGGAGGAATTAGTCCATTGAGGAAGCTACGTGGGAAGAAGAAGCAAATATGTGGACCAAGTACCCATAAATTTTCTCCACAAACTCAGGCTCAGCTTAAGGTAACAACCTTCATAGAATTTCTCTTTTCCATGCTCAGTTTCAGCTGCATATCATTCTCATGTCAGTTATGCACTTACAAAAACAGTTCAGTCATGAATCATGTTTTAGACTCAGTCATTTAATCATGTTTTCATCATTTATATTTAACATGTAATCTCAGTTCCTCAGTGTTTTTAGCTTAACTAGTCTCATTCAAGGACGAATGTTCCCAAGGGGGAGATATTATAATACCCCCAAAATCCAAACCAATGTTAGGATCATGTTTCAAGATCATGCATAGTACATTATCATTATTTGATAGTTTTATGAGTTAGTTTGAGGTATATGAAGGCCTCAAATAACTCCCAGCTATTAGACAAATCGAAATAATCCTTACCGAGTGAAATTTTGATAAGAATGTTTCCTTAGTTAACTTCAAACAAGCATATATTTTTCTCTACTAAGAATTTTCTATCTCAAGACCCACCAAGTTTTGGGAAATTGAATTATCTTTCCAATGATACCAATTTTTCCTAAATCCGATACTCGGGTGAGAAGTTATGACACTTTTAGTGAAAGCAGTAGCTCAATACGAGCAGCACCGCGTCGCGGTGACCTTAAAAATGGCGTTCATCTTTTTTCAGTTTGACATCACGATAAGCACCGAGTTGCACCAATGGGTCATTTTGCAATTGTCATTTTTCAGTGAGGCATCACAATGACTCCGCATCGCACCAAAATGCCAGTTCAGAATTGTCCTTTCCAGTGGCGCAATGCGATAGCACCGCGTCGCGCCGTTGGACAAAATGGGGATTGTCCTTTTTCCAGTGGCCCAACACGATTGTACCCTTCACTCTCCAAGATACATATGTACATTGTACTTAGAGGATTGCTATGTACCTCATAGTATAATATATGGTCGTATGACCAACCCTCATGTTGGCAAACATGAGTTTCAAGTGTCCGTCCATTGGACTCGCTCTTCATAGTTACCTATCACACCCTGCCATTATTGCCCAATTAAAACCATTTCCATTTGTCCAAGCTATTATTCCATTATTATTAACCAAGGCTATGAGTAGTGGTATCGTTATACCGACTATAGATTGCAAGTAATGCCCTTAGCCAACTTTTTTATTAAAAAGGATTCCCATGTACCCATAGATTACATTATCAAGTTAACTTGGGGGAATCCCGTGTACCCCACAAGTATTGCATTATTATGTTTGCTGGGGCAGTACCATATACCCCACAAGGAAGTTTAATTAACCTTAACCATGACCACCAAACCTTACCATTTAACCATTCCAAATCATTATACCATTTAGGGTTCCATTACTAAACCATACCATTCAATAGTTCCATTAAAAGTTCAATAATATAGTAAAAGCTTTATCATAGGCATTTTATCGAACATGTTGGGGGCGGAGTGTTTCCAAAACCAAATCCAATTACCAATTAACCATTCCCATGCAACCAATTATCCAAACCACCATTAAAGCATATAATTACATAATTAAAACATGGGAAAACCATAACCAACAATTTAATACCAAAACCCCAACATATATTTGAAAACACAAAAACCATTCATATAATTATACCATGAAAACATTGTATAAAATATGCCTTTAGCTAGAACTAACAATGAGGGAGGAGTACATGCCTTCGATTATGAAGATGATGGAGGGAAATCATCCGCACAAGCCCCAAATTGATTCTCTAGATGAAACCCTAGCCTTCTTTTACCCAAGAGTCTTAGAAAGAATTACAGAGTGTTTAAGATTAGAATAATAACGTAAATGATGTCCCAATAGAGTTATAAGTCATGAGGCCTTAAGTGGTTAAGTGGGAAAATGTCCAGATTACCCTCAACTTAAATTTCTTAAAATTCCCATCAGATGGTACGGCTACCCATACCAGTTGTATCCTCTAATATGAGTGGTACCCACTACTCCCTAGACCTCCCTATTGGACCCAACACTGTCCAACATACGACTTACCTAAACGAAGTCGTACCCAAACCATATGATTAGTACCCCCAAACCATATCCCTGGAAAAATAGAACTAAAGGAAGTTTGAACACTGTCTATCATATGGGTTAATGGTATGACTTGTACCCTATCTTACGGCTCATGGTGAGCCACTCATACCCGGATCCAAATTAAGTTACTAAGTGTTAGGTTAAGTGAAGGAAAAACCCAAACCATACGGCCCATATCTAACCATACGATCCATACCCTCTAAGTTGTACCTATTTTAGTAACCAATTCAACCCACCAACCAACTCTAGTTAGCATATGAGGAGCATACTAATCATACCCCATCATACGACTGGTACCCACAAATCTTATGATGTATAAAATCCAAAAATCCAGGAAATTTTTCGCGGGTCCAAATCCAGGGTGTTTCAGTCTCCCCCACTAGGATTATTCATCCTCAAATGACGCACAAGGTAGGTCAAACACAAGCACGATTTGTTTGCATTATCAAATATCAATCCAACCTTAAACCGCGTTAGAAAATAAGGATGTGATCAAGAACACATACCTTCCATATGGATATCTGAAGCAGAAAACAAATGCAGATATTTGGACTTCATGTCCGCTTTCGCTTTCCATGTAGACTCTTCTAACGTGTGGTTCCGCCATAGAACCTTAACTGAGGCCATATACTTGGATCGTAACTGACGAACCTGTCAGTCCAATATTTCAACTGGGACTTCTTCATAAGACGAAGAATTCGAGATACCCAATCTTTCCAAAGGAACAACCGAAGAAGGATCACCAAGACACTTTCTTAACATAGAGACATGAAATACTGGATGAATGAAGCTCAAACTAGAAAGCAACTCCAATTCATAAGCTACATTACCAACCCTCCGCAAAACCGCATAAGTACCAACATACCGAGGACTGAGCTTTCCTTTTAACCAAAATGCATCACTCTCTTTATGAGAGATACCTTTAGGAATACTTTATCCCCAATCTCAAACTCCAAGTTTCTACACAGTACATCCGTATAGGACTTTTGGTGACTTTGGGCAGCCTTAAGCATATCCCGAATCACCTTCACCTTTTCCATTGACTGATAAACTAAATCCAAACCAAAAATATCCGCCTTGCCAAGTTTAAACCACCCAATAGGAGATTTACACCTCATACCATAAAATGCCTCAAAAGGGGCCATCCCAATGCTAGAATGATAGCTATTGTTGTAAGAAAACTCTACCAAAGGTAGATGCTCAACCCAATTGCCCCCATAATCAATCATATACGCACGAAGCATGACCTCCAATGTCTAAATAGTCATCTCTGCTTACCCATCCATCTACGGATGAAAAGTAGTACTCAGGCTAACCTTAGTACCTAGCCCCTTCTGAAAAGACCACCAAAAGTAAAATAAAAATTGCATTCCACAATTAGAGATAATCAAAACAGGTACCCTATGTAGCTTTACAATAACCTAAAGATACAATTGCACATAGAACTTAGCTGAAAAGTTAGTCCTCACTAGCAAGAAGTGAGCAGACTTTGTCATATTATCCACGATGACCCAAACCGAATCAAATTTGTTTCGAAATCGAGAAAGACCAGTAATGAAATCGATATTGATTACCTCCCATTTTCATTCAGGTAACTCAGTTTCCTGATACAACCCTCCAGGCCTCATGTACTCAACCTTGACTTGTTTGCAAACCATACACTTGGCCACAAAATCAGCCACACCCCTCTTCATACTATTCCACTAATATATCCCCTTGAGATCACGAAACATTTTAGTCAAATCGGGATGAACAACATAGCGTGATTCATGAACCTCCACTAATATCCTTTGTCACTAGCCATCAAAGTCAGGAACACATAACCTTCTTTGGTACCTCAAGGTACCATCACTGCTGATCTCAAACACTATCTCTATTTGCCCACCAACATCACTCTTGATTTTCATCAAAATGGGTTCTAGCATTTGCTTCTCCTTGATTTCTACACCAAGAGACAATCGAACCACTTCATGTACCATCACACCACCATCATTAGAGTCCAAGAAACAAACTCCCAGATTATTCAAGCAATGAATATCCTTCACCAATTCTCGCTTCTCCTTATCTACATGAGCTAAAATCCCCATGAACAACTTTCTAAGAGCATTAGAAACCATGTTAGCTTTACCTGGGAGGTAGTAAAGACTCATATCATAGTCCTTAAGAAGCTCCAACCATCCCATTTGCCTGAGATTTATCTCCTTCTGAGTTAACATATACTATAGACTTTTATGATTAAAAAGACGTCCACGTGAACTCCATATAAATAATGCAACCAAATTTTCAAAGTAGAAACCACCGCTAAAAGCTATAAATCATGAGTAGGATAATTCCTCTTATGCACCTTCAGCTTCCTGGAAGCATAGGCTATAAACTTCTTATGCTGCATCAAGACGCAACCAAGTCCCACCCTAGTTGCATCATAATAAATCACAAATCCCTTATTACCTTCAGGTAATGTCAAAACTGGAGCCGAAGTTAGCTTATACTTTAGCTTCTCGAAAATCCCTTCACAAGCATCCGACCAAGAAAACTTTACCTTTTTCTGAGTCAACTTAGTCAATGGGGAAAATATCGTCGAGAAACTTTCCACGAACTGCCTATAATACCCAATAAAACCGAAGAAGATCCGAATATCGGTTTGAGTTGTGGGTCTAGGCCACCTTTTAGCCACTGCAACCTTTTGTGCATCCACCATGATCCCCTCACTAGAAATAATATGACTGATAAAAGTTACAGCGTTCAACCAAAACTAACACTTGGAGAACTTGGCATACAATTGCTACTCCTTCAAGGTCTACAACATCACACAGAGGTGATTGGCATAATCCACCTCAATTTTAGAATAAACCAAAATGTCATCAAAGAACACAATGACAAAAAAATCCAGAAACTTCCTGCAAACCCTGTTCATCAAATCCATAAACATTGTCGGAGTGTTAGTCAAACCGAATAACATAACCAAGAACTCAAAGTGCCCATACCGAGTATGAAAAACTGTCTTAGGGATATCCACCTACCTAATTTTAAACTGATGATACCCAGACTGAAGATCTATCTTAGAAAAGAATTTGGCACCTTGCAACTGATCAAACAAGTCATCTATCCTCGAAAGAGGATACTTTTTCTTAACCGTCACCTTATTCAACTGCTGATAGTCAATGCATATCCTAAGGGAACTATCCCTCTTTTGCAAGAATAACACTGGTACACCCCACGGGGACACATTAGGAAGGATGAAACCTTTATCCAAGAGATCCTTAAGTTTCTTCTTCAGTTCCCTTAGCTCAGTCGGAGCCATTTTATAAGGAGGAATAGATATTGGGCGAGTGTCTGAAACCAAATCAATGCCAAACTTAATCTTTCTATTCGGAGGAACCCCAGAAAGATCATCCAGGAAGGCCTCCGAAAACTCATTCACCACCAGAACTGAATGTGAAGAAGGACCTTCCGAGTTAGAATTTTTAACCCGAACCAGATAATAAAGACACCATTTAGAGATTAATCTCCGAGCTCTAAGATAATAAATAAACTTTCCCCTAGGAGCTAGGGAACCACCCCCACTCAATAACTGGTCACCAGGGAACCTAAAGACAACCTTATGGGTTTGACAATCTAAGAATGTGTAACAATAGTGTAACTAATTATATCAAGTTCAAACAAATCCACCAAAGTCTGCCTACTACCGCAGATACCACACACCCCCTATAGAATTTTTTAGCAACCGTAGAGTCACCGTCGGGGTAGAAATAAAGGATCTGAAATAACCTCGGGATAAAAACCAAAAAAACACAACTACAAATAAGGTCACATAAGAGAGAGTGGACCTTAGATCAAGAAAATAATACATGTCACCAAAAAATATTTGTAACGTACCAGTCACGATATCAGGCGGTACCTCAACTCCTGTCGGGATACAAAAGCATATAACCTATTTTGACCTGCGCCTGTAGCAGAAGCAGAAACAAATGCAGAAGTAGCACCCTTTGGTATAGAGATAGAAAATAAAGTAACTAGAGCCTTATCCTCTCCCAAAGCATCCTTACTAACATGACAATTTCTGAGCATATGTCCTGGCTGACCATATTTGAAACACCTATCCCTCTTTGTCACAGAAATCCCGATGCAACCTAACACAAAACCGGCAAAGAGGGCATAATGAGACTGGCTGAGCCCCATTTGCCTGAGATTGGGCATACTATGCCAAAAAATTATCACCACCCTACTGATGCCTATCACCCGATTGCTTCTGGTAAGAGCACTAGCTGTAGAGAAGGAACCAGAACTTCCCCACTTCCTTTTTGGCCACTTACCACCATCCCAACTACCTTGCTGTTGAGCACCATCTTGTTCAAAAGATTTGAACTTTTTACCTTGCCTTTCCCCAAACTCATCCTGCTTTCTTTTTTCTTTCTCCACTTGTTGCATATGAACTGCCAACCTAGAAAGGCCCATATCCCTGATCAACAATCCTGTCTTGCTTTCAAGGATTAAATCCTGAGGCAGTCTAGAAGTGAAATTTCTTATCTTTGCCCTCATATCCAACACCAATTTTGGAGCATACCTTCATAGCTAATGAAATTTCAAGATATATTCCTTGACAAATATCTTTTCTTGTCTCAGATTGACAAAATCCTCTGCCTTAGCTTCCCTTAACTTATGAGGAAAGAAGCAATCTAAAAAAGTATTAGAGAAAGTCTCCCACAAAGTCGACTTCTCTACATAACCTCTCATCCTATTCCACTCCTAGTACCATTAGTACGCCACATCCTTAAGCTGATAAGCATTAAAATTACCCCTTCCACATTCGTGGCCTACATTACCCTGGAAATTTTCTCTATCTCATCCAACAAACCCTGAGGATCCTCTTCCACCTTTACACTAGTAAAAGTAAGAGGATTTATCTTCATAACCGTCTAACCCTTATGGCCTCAACGATGAAACACCACATACACCTCGCTCAACTTGAGCAACAACCAACTGAGCAATTACATGAAATGATTGATGAAATTTTACATTTGTTACCTCATCCAGAGAAGGTTTAGTAGCAACTAGTATAAATTTTAAAATCTTAGGGACGAGACCCCTAGACCGAGTATGGATTTCTTGAGTAGTACGTGGCCCGCCAACATTGTCCCCAGTTGGGATAGAGGAGTTTCCTTGCATCTCAAATCATCGAGGCATGATCTGAAAAGCAATCAAACAAGAGTTGGTGAAGATTCCAGGACTTAGACTCTAAGCTTAAAAATAGAATACCAAGAAAGTGAAACATTCCTAAATGCCTTATAGCCTCTCGTTTATGAGTGTAACGCGCTACACACCCTTAAAAGAGACTCTATTTGACATAGATTTATGGACTCCCAATTGAACATGAACCCGGTTCTGATACCAACTTGACATGACCCAACCTAGGGCCTTATCGTAATGGGCATCCCAACTCCAACCAGGATTGGGGACTACCCCTATACCCAACCCAACCATTAAAATCATATCGTGAGTCGAATAAGTTTCGAACATATAATAAGATAGTGTATTTGCACAATCCAGACTCTAGGATAGGTCCATGATCGTGATCGACCCAAACAAGTCCAACCTTCCATTACCAACCAACAACCATAATCAAACCAATTTAAAAACCAAGTTCCTATCCATAACATAATATAAAAGGATGGAACAATCATAAATTCAGTCCTACGATATCAGCCCTAACACGACCCAAACCCCAAGCCGTATCGTATGGGCACCTCAAGCTCACATCAACCAGAGGTCTCCCCGATAACCCCTCCTAAACATCTCATCAAACCACGGGAGTTGAAGGAACTCCAAGTCATACATAAAGATAGAAAAATTAATATCAAAAATCAATATTAGATTCATTATAATATCTAATTCATGCCTAAGTTCACAGTTGTTCACAATACCTCTCTATAAAACCGAAGTCAATAGATGTATATGTCGAGAAAAGCCCCCGACAATCGCCAAACCAAATCTAAATAAGACTTAAGTCTAAATAGAAGTGACCAAAGATGAATTTCTTCTGAATAAAGGAAGCTCACCACTTCTAAGCCCATGCATGAACCGCTTCAATCTACAAATCACTGCATAAAAAGTGAAGATGATGCTCTGGCCCCTATGTTGTATGGGGACATAGCATCCAGAGATGGTTAGCGGTTGGAATGCTAGCAAGTAACTGAAGGATAAGGATAAAATAACATTAACAATCAACAATGAGTCAATATGTATATATATATTATCTTTAATTATATTCATACACTTATCCTTACATATAGATATTTCACAAGCTAAATAAGAGACCAAACCTCAACGACATCCTTGTACATATACTCTAACACATGATTTAAATACTATGATTTGAAGGGGAGAAGATTTAACAAGCATTATTAACACACTCATTCCAATGTCTTGAGGTGGACAACCCCGACTTTTCACACTTATAGATTCATACATTATTTATGAAGTGAGGTTCTCGGAGCTCAAACCATCTCATTGGGAAAGAGACTCGAACCATAAGACATCTGGGCTAGGGACTTGAACCACTAGTTATCTCATTGGGCAAAGGACTAGAACTACAAGCCACTTAATTGGACTAGGAACTCGAATCACTAGCCATTCCATCAGACTAGAGACTCGAACCACTAGTCACTTTATATGATAAGGTATTCTACCTTAAGATATCACTTTGGACTAGGAACTCAAATCACTAGTCATTTAATTAGATGAGGGACTTGAATCAGTCGTCATTTCATTGGACAAGGAACTCAAATCACTCATCATTTCATTAGACAAGGAACTAGAATCACTCACCATTATTAGTCAATATCAGAAATCTTAAACCATCAGTTCATGCCTTTATATTCATACAATTCATATCACATTTAAGTACTTTGGCTTATTTAGCCAGTTCGACACTACACATAACCACAGGGTCCTTATGGGAGCCTACATTGCTCAATCATCTCAATAGGCAAATGCCTTCATTCACTTTATCATACAATTCAATTTATGGTCCTCAAGACCCATACAAACTATTCTGATGTCATCATCAACATTATATCACAATTTCACCATACTTAATTCAATACACAACTCAAGTTTATTTTCATATCTCAGGCTTTACCCACTCATTAGCCATCAACCAGCAAGATTACCAATTTTATAATACATAGATCATATTACTACATCATTTATCAATCATTCATACTTAATTGTGCCATTGTCCTAGCTCAACACATTATCAATCATATAGCTAGTCATTTCACCTAGATAATTTCACAAACACCTTGTGTACATGACTATACCAAGGCCATATTCTAAGCAACAATCATCAACATTAGGGTTTCTCAAGAGTCATTGATTATACTACAAACAACGAGCACTCTCATGTGCAAAATATCAACATTAACATGTATAAACACAAGTCAAAACAATTGTCAACATTTTTCATCATTAAGCAACAAAACCCTTTTCATTTAGTATCAAAACACCATGTACACATACTAATCCAAGGGTGAAATACATGGGTTTAGAGTTATTTAAAGAGGGGAAGAGATACATGCCTTAAACAACTTGAATAACCAAGAACTTGTCTCCTTCTTTCCACTAGATAAACACCCTCAAACCCTAGCCTCTAATTTTGGTCCAAGAAGCCATTTAAAGTGTTTAGAATGTTTGAGTCTTGTAAAATGAAGACTTAGGAGGATACAATGCCTTATATAGTGAGGGGGTTTAGGGTTTTAGGCAAGGAAAATGACCAAAAGGTCGTTAGTTAAAGGATGAAAAGTTCACTCGTGCAGGGGTATGACTTCTCCATACGGTTCCCATAATGATTGTCGTAACCTAGGGTATGAGTTGTACCCTAACTAGTACCCAAGGATTCTCCTGGTTTAACCATACTATTATGGGTACGAGTGGGCACCTTTTCATCCTAACCAAAGGGTATGACTCACCCCTTAGTCATATACATAAACTGTATACAACACAGTCTATTCCAAAACAAGGCCTCACTTCATACGATTTAGTTGCGTACGACTTGTATGCATTGGGTACAATAGAGGAGAGGTCTTGTCTTATAGGAAACAATATGGTACTCACATAAACCGATCAAGGTACAAAGAAGAGGGCATGTTGGGTAGGATTCGTGACCTAGGGTATGACTCAAGTCTCAAGTCATACCCAAATCAGAGACACAAAAATGAAGATACTTATCAATAGTTCAAAGTCTAGGTGTTTCAATTCTCCCCCACTTAGGATCATTCATACACGAATGAAGGGTAAAGCAAGCATAATCACAAGTTAACACATCAATATGCATCAAACTGACCCTTACACATGTTAGAAACAATCACACAATAAGGATACAACATAACACATATCATGATAATCATCAATCATTCATTCATTTCATTCACTGGAGGGTTCAAACCCATAATATATCAGGGACACATGGCTTATTAAATGTTTAGGGACTCGAACCCATTCTCAACCCAAGACATAAATCAAATCAAAAAGATTAACACATACCTCAATCATACATTTTCAAAATAGGAAATGAATGCGGATACTTGGACCTCATGTCCTCTTTCACCTCCCAAGTAGCCTCCTTGGACTTTTGGTTCTTCCATAGAACCTTCACCGAAACAACTTTTTCTTTTTGTAATCATCAAACTTGATGATCTAAGATCCTAACTGGGACCTCATCATAGAAAAATGAGTCCAAAATAACGACATTCTCCAAAGGAACAACCATTAAAGTGAAACCCACACATTTACACAATATAGAGACATGGAAAATCGGGTGAATGGATTTCATACTAGAAGGCAACTCCAACTCATTGGCAACATTTCTAAATTTCTTCACAATCAGGTAGGGACCAAAATACTGGGGTCCTAGCCTCCCCCTTTTGCCAAACCGCATCACTCCCTTTATAGGAGATACTTTCAAGAATACCTAATCGCCTACATTAAATTCTAAGTCCCTACGCCTAAGATCCGCATAGGACTTTTGGCAACTTTGAGTGGTTATCAATTTATGACGAATCGCTTTCACCTTCTCAAAGGCTTGGTGAACTAAATTGTGGCCAAGCAACTAACCCTCGCCAACTTTTTACAGCCTAATAGGAGATCGATATCTCCTACCATACATTACCTCAAAAGGCGCCATGCCAATACTAGAGTGGTAACTATTATTATAGGTGAACTCAATAAAAAAAAATTGGTCATACCAACTACCACCATAATTAATTACACAAGCCCGTAATATATCCTCTAATGTTTAGATAGTTCTCTCCACTTGTCCATATGTTTGCCGGTGAAAAGCGGTACTAAGGAAAATCTTAGTTCCCAAACCTCTTTGGAGTGACTTCCTAAAGTAGGATGAAAATGGAGGACCACGTCCGAGATATTAGACTCCAGAGCACCGTGCAACTTTACAATATTTGCTTGATATAACTTAGTGTAATCTTCTGCTGAGAAATTAGTTCTCACAGGCAAGAAATGGGCGAATATGGTCATTCTATCAACGATGACCTAAATATAATAACATTGACTCCAACATCTAGAGAGATCGGTAAAAAAATCCATATTAATTGCCTCTGACTACCACACGGCCAACTCAATTCCTTGGTATAAACCATCGGGCCTCATATGCTGAACTTTCACTAGTTAACACACCATACATTTAGCCACATAGCTAGCCACATCTCATTTCATATTACTCCACCAATCGAACTCTCAATGGTCATGATACATCTTGGAGGAACCAGGATGAATAGCATAACAGGCTCCATGAGCCTTGGCCATGACCCTTTCCCTCAATCCATCAACATCGGGAACACATAGCCTACCTTGGCACCTCAAGATACCATCACCACTAATCACAAAGTACATAACTTTGTGTTGAACCATATTACCCTTGATCTTCACGAGTTGGGGTACAATACTTGCTTCTCCTTTACCTCAACCATAAGAGACGACTGAGATACCGAAAGCACAAATACACTACCATTCTTTGAGCCCACAAGTCAAAATCCAAGATTTTCTAAATGGTGAACATCCTTCACTAATTACCGCTTATCCTTATCTGTATCGGCCAAACTTTCTATGGATACACGGCTAAGAGCATCGACGACCATATTCGGCTTACCAGGATGGTAATGAAGATTCATATCATAGTCTTTCAATAGCTCAAGCCACCTTCTTTGCCAGAGATTCAACTCATTTTGGGTAAACACATATTAAAGGCTCTTATGATCGGAAAAGATGTCAACATGAACACCAAAAAGATACTACCACCAAATTTTCAATGCGAAGACCACAGCTAATAACTCTAAGTCATGGATGGAGTAATTTCTCTTATGAACTTTCAATTGCCTAAAAGTATAGGCCACCACCCCACCATGTTGCATCAACACACAACTAAGATCGACACGATAAGCATCAAAATACACCATAAAACCATCAAAACCCTCGAGCAAGGTCAAAACTAGAGTCAAAGTTAATTTATCTGTCAACTTCTCAAAACTACCCTCGCACGCATTGGACCACAAAAACTTGACATTTTTAGGTCAACTTGGTCAACGGGGTAGCTATAATGGAAAAACTCTCCACAAGCCTTCTATAATAACCAGCTAAACCCAAGAAGCTCCGTTTATCAATTGGAGTCGTAGGTCTAGGCCACTTGCTTCACTAGAGATGACATGACCAAGAAAAGCTATGACTTTCTACCAAAACTCATATTTAGAGAACTTAGAATACAAATGATCATCCTTCAAAGTTTGTAGAATGACACGGAGGTGATCTACATGATCTTCCTTACTCTTAGAATACACTAAGATATCATCAATAAAGACAATGAAAAACATGTCCAAGAACGAATAGAAGACCCTATTCATCAAATCCATAAATGCCGTCAGGGCATTGGTCAACCCAAAAGACATGATAAGAAACTCTTAGTGACCAAATAAGTTATCGATCCTAGGAAGAGGATACTTATTCTTTACGGTTACTTTGTTCAACTAAAAAATAATCGATGCACATACGAAAAGAACCATTCTTCATGCACACGAATAGCATGGGAGCACCCCACGGAGAAATAGTAGGGCAGATAAAACCTTTATCTAAGAGATCTTTCAATTGCTTCTAAAGATCTTTTAGCTTCACTGGAGCTAATCTATAAGGAGGAATGGGAGATTGGACGAGTGTCCGTAACAAGGTCAATCCCAAAATCAATTTCCCTATTGGGAGGAACACTGTGATAATCATCGGGAAATACCTCAAGAAACACATTAACCATGGGAACAGATTCTAGAGAAGCCTCTTCTAAGTTAGAATCATTAACTCGAACCAAGTGATACAAAAAACCCTTTGCAATCAACTTTCGAGCTCTAAGATAAGAAATGAACCTTCTCTTTGGCACTAAGGAACCACCTTCCCATACAATGATTGGATCATTAGGGAATTTGAACATGATCCAATAGGTTCGGCAATCAAAGAAAGCATAGCAAAAGTGCAACCAATCCATCCCCAAACTAATATCAAAATCAACTATGCCTAACTTTATCAAGTCAAGAAGAGTATCTCTACCACCAATAGATATAACACATCCCCTTTAGACTCTTGTAACAACCACAGAGTCTCCCACCGGGGTAGAAATATAAATAGGAATCCACAGACTCTCAAGACCACAATTTTGATGAACAGCCACATACGGGGTCACATAAGAAATAGTAGACCCTGGATCAAGCAAATAGTACACATCACAGGACAAAAGTCTCAACATACCCATGACAACATCGGGAGACACCTCAAAATCCTGGCGAGTAGCAAGTGCATAAAAGCGATTTCATCCAGTGGCGGTGCCAAAAGCAGAAGCTGAGCTAGAAGTAGCAACCTTTGGTGCAAAAGTAAAAGCAGTGTAATAGGGTGTCTTTTAGCCAAAGCAACCATTAGAGAGGGGCACTCTTGCTGCATGTGCCTTGACCTGACTATAATAAAATATCTATCTCTCCCCTTCTCATATTGACCATAATGACTCTGACCATAAAATCTATAAGGAGGGCAGGGTGGAGTTGACTGGGCACCACTAGTCTAAAATTAGACAACCTATGCCCATGACCCCCTCTAAACTGAGAACGAAGATATCCAATAAACTTCAAGTAAGGAGAGCGAATACTAGCTGAGGAAAATGAACTTGAACTCCCCTACTTCTTCTGTGGCCATTAGCCACCATCTCCACCACTATGCTCGGAAGGCCTAAATTTTCTTAATTGCCTCTCATTAAGTTCAACTTGCTTCTTATTCTCATCCTCTACTTGTTGCATATACATAACCAACCTAGAGATATCCATGTTCTAAATCAACAAGACCACCTTACTCTAAAGGACTATATCGCGAGACAAACCCAGGATGAACTTTCGCATTCTAGCCCTTATGCTAAAAGCCATCTCAGGAGCATACTTTGACAATCGGTGAAATTTCAAGGCATACTATTGAACGGACATTCTTCTTTGCTTTAGGTTCACAAACTCTTCCTCTTTTCCCTCTTTCAACTTTTGAGAAAAGAAGCGGTTAAGGAAAGCCTCGGAGAAATACTCCTATATAACGGGACTAGCATTAACTCCTTTAAATAACTCCCATCCTTCGTACTATTGGTACGTAACATCTTTTAATTGGAAGGAGGCAAACTCAACGGCCTTAATTTTTGAAGTATACATGATGCGTAAGATCTTCTCCATTTCATCAATGAAGCCTTGGGGATCATCCTTAACCTCCGTATCGGAGAATATAGGAGGTCTTAACCTCATAAATTGGCTATCTCCTGTGGCCTCTGAAGAAATGGTAGCTAGAGCATCACTATCTGCTTGAGGTTGATGGAGCAAAAAAATTCTGCATTAGTCGCATCCCCACACCTAAATAAAGCACTGTCCTAGTGCTTTCAAATAAGCATATGGTAGGGTAGCAGTATACTCCCTGGTCACTTAAATGGCACTATGACAGTCATGTCATCAGCGGCCCCATCTACGTTATCACCATTATCATCACCTCCATTATCAAACTGGTCCTCCTCATCCAACTCTATATCTGAGTCCCTATACCGCCGCTCTTCATCAGTCAGTATATCATCATAAATAGTCTTAACAAAATCTGGGCCAATCCACTGCAAGGTCCTTGCATGATGCCCGAGTAGGTAATATAACTTTATAGCATGAAACTCCTCTAGTGTGGCTGGTTTGCCCATAATGTTCAACTGCGATATCTGAAGGCCATACATCCTGGCTGAAGTCTCGTTAGCCTAGGTTTGGTGCTCTGCCATGGTCAAAATTAGGCCAATTACCCTAGATGCGCTCCTAGCTGTAGTGATATCTGCAGGGTAAGTAATAACCTCAGGCTTATAGTCCAGCTCCTCCTCATCTACCCTGTGCCTACATAGAAATCGAGTCAACAAACCTCAATACCAAAACTACGCCCCACCTAGGTGCACACTTTCTTCATAGTAAAAAAAATCACATGCCCCACATTAACATCAACATCATCATACATCAGCGCATCTATCAAACATACTCGACCCTAGTAATCTCCATCATATGCTTGACTTGAATCAAGAAGAGATACACAATACGACCCCACATCCTGGCCTCCTCGTTCATCTTGGCATAAGAAAAAGAAGAGTGCAAACTAATGACATGATAGCTAATCCATCTAGCCGAGGAGTGTGTACCACATAACAGATGTCTGATATGCGTATAAGGGGGAGAAACTATGAACTACTTCAAAAAATTTAGGTTTGTCTCCAGTATACCTAACAACTCATTAATGTCTGCATTAGTGAATCAAACTACCTTCCCATGAATCTTCAACTCACGATCAGGGTCACTTGGGTACCAGTTAGCATAAAATTTGTGAACTAAGTGCAAGTTGCACTTAGTAGGCTGATGAAAGATGAAATTCATATTCAGCTGCTTAATCCGTCATACCATGGATGGGCATTCCCTCAGTAAGATTGCATGATCAATGAACACCTCAGGAATGTACTTGACATTCGTATGCTTGGAGTACCACTACTTTCCAACTTTGTTAACAGGCTTAAATCCAAATTTTTGAACCTGCCCACGCTGAAGTGGTGGAAACCAAGGTACCTAGTGAGTTGGGTCTCAGATGGCCTGCTTCATTTTCTTGCAGGTGCAGAAGAACCAGACTTTTCCTTTTCTTTAATTGGTTGGGGCTTTATTATACCTGTGTCAGACAACAGATGCAACAAACAAATAAGTATGTAAAATAGAGGTTGGACTAGCCTAAACTGAGTGTGGAATAGGGGTACATTACCACCCTACACTTAGTTGCTAGTTAAGGCGCATGCATCAGAACACAGGGTACTTAGACTTCGCCTATGTAACACTATTAGAACATCAAAGTATGTTATATTGCCCTTAGTGATAACTGTCAGATAACCCAAAGCAAGCCAAGATGGTATATATACACTTAACACCTTTTCCTTCTCATGTAACTGCATGTAGCTTGATGTTGTGTACCACTTAATCTGAAAACTATTACCCTATAGGACATATGGCATTACACCATAGCTGACCATAAGCATGCCCCTAATGGTGAACACACATATAGATAATGTCCCACAATAGCTATATATTTAACTTAATTCATTATTAAACCCAGCACAAGTGGATAAGAAAATGGCCTGGTTTCACCATCCTCACTCAATTACTTAATTCAGCTCACTATTAAATCAACACGCACTACTTGGAATAAACCACAATTTGTTCAGCCCCTCACACTCAACATGCAATTCTAAGAAAGGATGAAACAAATAGCGGAATTAAAACTAAATCATGCAAGGAATCCTATAAACTTAGGTCAGTAGTCATTCCCTTGATACAAAGCATCCTCACAACTATTCAAATCAAGTTATGAAGGAAGAGACTATAAACATCACTGATTTGATGAAGCCTATCGCATATAGAGGTATTCACACTAAGAAATTCATAAAATTTGACTGAATCAAACTAACAATGCCAAAATTCCCAAAAATAAGGTGCTCCAATGTAAGAGAAATCAGAAGCAAATTGAAATCACAAAAACCAGCCCCCTTTACATATTAATGTGAATCACTACCCTCAAATCAGAGAAAATCCCATAATAACGCAGTGAAATTTACCCCAAGATTAGCAGAATCAAACAATGTATATACACAATCAAAACGTAAAGTGTAATCAATAAGATTTCATTCTAAGATTTCAAAATTGCAATTCCCCTAATTCCTGAACCTCATTGATTCACACATATTGTTGGTAACACCCATGCGTCCATACATATTCCACAAATTAATAGATCACAACAATAAAATCTCCTAATCAAAACATGAATATATCCCGCACTTTATTGATTCCGACATCATCTTACCAATTTATCAAATCAACACAAGATTATAAAGACTATGATGAAGGAATCACAAAAATTTTAAGAAAAATTGTAGCATACGGGGCTATAATGTACAAAAATTATGACAAATAAACTCAAATCATGCCCAAAAATATCAAAATCCTCATTACACAATAGAAAAATTTAAGTCATTGAAGCACTTACCTTAGTTGTTGAGAAAAAGGATGGTAATCTTAAGAAGAATTGAAAGAGAATTTGGTTAAGGGGGTGAGTGGCGGCGGTAAGGGAGAGAAAGTGGAAGATTAGGGTTTAGGATATATTTATAGAGGGTTGGGTCGGGTTAGGGGAATTTAAAAGTTTATATCTGATTTTCGCCTCCACCGCGATGTAGTAGTATCGCGCCGAGCCACTGGAAAGTGCCAATAGCCAATTTACTATCCACCACGACATGGTGGTATCGCACCAGACCACTGGAATTTGAAAATTGCCAAATTTCCCAATGACGCGATGTGTGGGTATCGTGCCAGGCTAGTGGAATTTGACAATTGCCAAATAGCCTAATGACGCGATGCGTCACCTTCATATTTCACGTTCCCAGTGCATTTTTCAACCTTTTTACCTGATTTTCAGGCATGGACTTTTTGCAAAACTGATTGCTTTCCTTAAATGTGGTAATCCCCTTAGTTTTGCTTCACATATCCCTGTATCTCAAACAAAAACAACAAATATTATAAGAAAAAGTGGGTTGCCTCCCATTCATCGCCTTAGTTTTGGTCGTGGCACGACTTATCTTTTTGTATTTTTCTCTTTATCTTTAACACCTAAAAATTAAACTACCTATTACATTACATTTGTGGGTTGCCTCCCACATAGCGCTTTATTTTATGTCGTGGTACGACTTAGCTCAGTCTCACTCATCGGCAAAAGTGATGGACACGTTATGCTTGTCTACATGATCAGCCCAATAATGCTTTACATGTTGTCCATTCATCAAAAAATTCTCTGTCTTCTCTTTGTTCCACAATTCAACCGCTCCATGACGCGTCATCTGCACCACCTAAAAAGGTCCTGACCCTTTAAAACGCAATTTATCTAGAAATAATAAGCCTTGAATTGAATAACAAAACAAGTTGTCCAGGTTCAAACACTCTCTCTTGAATTTGTTTGTCCTACCATTTTTTGGTCTTCTCCTTATATAGCTTGGCATTTTCATAGGCATGGAGCCGAAATTCGTCCAGCTTGATTAGTTACAACAAATGTTTCTCCCCCGTAACTTTCATCTCAAAATTCAACTTTTTCACAGCCTAATATGCTTGATATAGCCTCCTTATAAGTGTGGAGCGCTTCACACCCATAAAAGAGACTCTACTTGACACGGTATTATGAACACCCAACTGACCATAAACCTAGGCTCCTTGACACGACCTAAACCTCAGGCTATGTCGTATGGGCACCTCAAGCTCACATAAACTAAAGGTCACCCCAATAACCCTTCCTAAACATCTTATCAAACCATGGGAGTCGAAGGAACTCCAAGTCATAAATCAATGTAGCGGAATTAATATTAAAATTTAACATTAGATTTATTATAATATCTAACTGACGCCCAAGTTCACTCTTGTTCATAACAAATGTATACAAAACCAAAGTCAATAGATGTATATGTCGGGATAAGCCCCCGACGATAGCCAAACCAAGTCTAAATAAGACTAAGTCTAAAGATAAGTGACCCAGGATGAATGTCTTTCGAAGAAAGAAAGTTCACCACTCCGAAGTCAATGCACGAACCGCTTCGATCTACTAATCACTGCATAGGAGGAGAAGAAGATTCTTCGGCCCCTATGTCGCGTGGGGACATAGCGTTCGGAGATGGTTAGCGGTTGGAATGCTAGCATGTAACCGAAGGATAAGGATAAAATAATATCAACATTCAACAATGAGTCAATATATGTGTGTATATATATATATGTTATACATATAACATCCTCAATCCTATTCATACACTTATCCTTACAAATAGATATTTCATATTCTAAACAAGAGACCAAAACTCAACGACATCTTTGTACATATACTCAAACACATAGATATGCATATAATATTCATACTATACTTCAAAGGGGACAAGATTTAACAAGCATTCGCAATACACTTATTCCCATGTCAAGAGCTGGATAACCCCAACCTTCCACACTTATAGATTCATACATTATTTATTAAGCAAGGTGCTCGGACCTCAAAAAATTGCATTGGGCAAGGGACGCGAATCATAAGCCATCCGGGCTAGGGACTCAAACCACTAGTCATCTCATTGGGCAAGGGACTAGAACTATAAGCCATCTAGGTTAGGGACTCAAATCACTTGTCATCTCATTAGGCAAGAGACTCAAACCACAAGCCATTTTATTGGACTAGGAACTCAAATCACTAGCCATTCCATCGGACTAGGGACTCAAACCACTATTCACTTCATTGGATAGGGTATTCTACCTCAAGAGATCTCTTTGGACTAGGAACTCAAATCACTAGTCATTTCATTAGACAAGGAACTTAAATTGCTCATTGTTTTATTGGACTAGGAACTCGAATCACTAGTCATTTCATTAGATGAGCAACTTGAATCACTTACCATTATTAGTCGAAATCAGAACTCTTGACCCATTAGTTTATCATTTTCATTCATACAATTCATATCACATTTAAGGGCTTTGGCTCATTTAGTCAATTCAACACTATACATAACCACATGGTCCTTATGGGAGCTTCCATTGCTCAATCATCATCATACAATTCAATATGTGGTCCTCAAGGCCCACACAAACTATTCACATGTCATCATCAACATTATATCATAATTTTACCACACTTGATTCAATACACAGCTCAAGTTTATTTTCATGTCTAGGGATTTACCCTCTCATTAGCCATCAACCAGCAAGATTACCAATTTCACAATACATGACTCATATTACAACATTATTTATCAATCATTAATATTTATTTCTGCCATTGCCCTAGCTCAACATATTACCAATCATATAGCTAGTCATTTCACCTAACTAATTTCACAAACACCTTGTGTACATACCTTTACCAAGGACATATTCTAAGCAACAATCATCAGCATTAGGGTTTATCAAGACTCATTGATTAAACAACAAACAAAAAGCACTCTCATGTGCAAAATATAACCATTAACATATATAAACACAAGTCTAAGCAATAGTCAACATTATTCATCATTTAGCAACAAAACCCTTTTCATTTGATTTCATAACCTCCATGTACACTTACTAATCCAAGTGTGAAATACATGGGTTTAGAGTTATTTTGAGATTGGAAGAGATACATGCCTTAAACAACTTAAATATCCAAGAACTTGACTCACTCTTGCCACTAGATGAACACCCTCAAACCCTAGCCTCTAATTTTGCTCTAAGAAGTTTTTTAGAGTGTTTGGAATGTTTGAGTCTTGTAAAATGAAGACTTAGAAGGCTAAATGCCTTATATAGTGAGGGTTTTTTAGGGTTTTAGGCAAGGTAAATGACCAAAAGGTCCTTAATTAAAAGCTGAAATGTTCACTCGTGCAGGGGTATGACTCCTCCATACAGTTTCCACAATGATCATAACCTTAGGTATGAGTGGTACCCTAGGTCGTATGCTAGGGTTCTCCTGGGTCAATGATACTATTTTGGGTACAAGTGATCACCTTTGAGTCATAACCAAAGGGTACGACTCACCCCTAGTCGTGTACATAAATCGTATACAACACAGTCCATTCCAAAATAAGACGTTACTTCATACAATTGAGTTGCATACTACTCATATGCATTAGGTACGATCATAGGGAGGTCATTTCATATAGGAAACAGTATGCTACCCTCATGGACTGATTTAGGTACAAAAAGGGATGGCATGTTGGGTTCAAGTTGTGACCTAGGGTACGACTCAAGTCACTAGTCGTACCTAACTTAGAGACACAAAAATGAAGATGCTTCTCAATAGTTCAAAGTCTAGGTGTTTGAATTCTCCATCACTTGGGATCATTCATCCGCGAATGAAGGGTAGAGCAAGCATAATCACAAGTTAACACATCAACATACATCAAACCGACCCTTATACCTGTTAGAAACAAGCATACAACAAGGATACAACACAACACATATCATGTCATCATCAATCAATCATTCATTTCATTCACTCGAGGGTTCAAACCCATCATATATCAGGGACACATGGCTTGTTCAAATTTTAGGGACTCGAACCCATTCTCAACCCAAGGCATAAGCTAAATCAAGAATATTAATAGATACCTCAATCATACATTTCTGAGATGGGATACGAATGCAGATACTTGGACTTTATGTTCACCTCCATCTCCCAAGTAGCTTTCTCGGACTTTTGGTTCTTCCATAGAACCTTCACCGAAGCTACTTCTTTTGTTCATAATCATCAAATTTGATGATCTAAGATCCTCACCAGGACCTCAGTATAGTAAAAAAGAGTCTAAAATACCGACATTATCCAAAGAAAGAACCAATGAAGGGTCACCCACACATTTATACAACATAGAGACATAGAAAGCTGGGTAAATGGAGTTCATACTAGAAGGCAACTCCAACTCATTGGCAACATTGCAACCTTTCTTCACAATTAAGTAGGGACTAACATACTGGGGACTAAGCCTCCCCCTTTTGCAAAACTGCCTCACTCTCTTCACGGGAGACACTTTCAAGAATATCCAATCACCCATATTAAATTATAAGTCCCTACACTCATATCCGTATATGACTTTTGGCAACTTTGAGCAGTTTTCAATCTATCACGAATCACTTTCACCTTCTCTAAGGCTTGGTGAACTAAATCCAGGCCAATCAACTTACTCTCACAAATTTCTTACCACTCCATAGGAGATCGACACCTCCTACCATACAATTCCTCAAAAGGCGCCATGCCAATTCTAGAGTGGTAACTATTATTATAGGTGAACTGAATCAAAGAAAAGTGGTCATACCAACTACCACTATAATTCATCACACAAGCCCGTAATATCTACAATGTTTGGATAGTTCTCTCTGCTTGTCCATCTTTTTGTCGGTGAAAAGCGGTACTAAGGCAAACCTTAGTTCCCAAACCTCTTTGGAGTGACTTCTAAAAGTGGGATGAAAATGGAGGACAAC